>NW_002987563.1:0-2968 GCF_000006295.1 Pediculus humanus corporis | reverse complement strand
CTATTTATTCGTTCCTCCATTTTTTTTTTTTTTCATTCCCGAAAATTCCAGAATTATCCAGTTTTTATAAGAATTCCCGGAAAATAATTTCGATACAAACAAATTAACGTAAAAATTCTCTTTTACTTCGGTTGGATTAAAATATAAAAATAACTTTAAAATGACGACTATGATGATAATAATAATAATAATAATATCGAAAAGATTTTATTGTTATTATTATTATTATCATCATGAAACGGACGTTTGACGGATTTGGCATGTCAAATTGAGGACATTTTTAAAAAACAAGCGGTAAATTATTTTTTCATAATCATCATCATCGTCACCGTCGGGTATTTTTAATTAAACAAAATGGCCGACGAATATAAATACATACGTATATATTTAGATTTTTATTCGATCGATTAATTTTAGATTATTTATAATCGATCGATCGATCGTTCGTTCGATTTTGAAATTAAAAACAAAAAGATATTCTTTTCTTGACGATTGGACCGTTTTGTGTCTTCTACCATTAGCGACTTATTATTATTATTATTATTATTATTATTATTATTATTATTATTATTATTATTATTATTATTGTTTTTTTCATTTTGGAAAATCTTTACAAGTAATTTGATTTTCCCGTGTCAGCATCTATGACGCAGCATTGCAGCATCCGTTAAGTCTTTCGCTTAATAATCTCATTCTCTCGTATCACGAGGAAAACTCTCGGAAAAGTTATCATCATCATTATTATTAAATATTTTCCGCTTCGATTTGATAAAACGGTGAATATTTTTTTTTAAATTGTGAAAAATTTTCGTAACTTTTGGCATCCGATCCGTATGAATTCGAATTTGGCGCTAAAAATTCCAACGGGGGAGGGAATAACGAAAATGCTCACGGGATTCACGGGATTCGATCGTACTCGAATCGATTCGATACGGCGAAACGATAATTTTTAAAATAATAATTTCGACGATTAATTAATTAAAAATTTAATCGGCAACGTCGCTTTGTAATATTTAAAACGATCGCATGAGTTAAGCGCCATCTGATATTTAAATTTTTTCCCGCCTTTTTTTTAATTTCTACTTAATGATAATAATGATACTGCCGTTTTTACACGTACGTAAAGCGTTGTAATTTTTTTTTTCTGTCGGTTCGTATTTTATTTAAAATTTTTTTTTTTTACTTCGCTTACGTCAACAAATTTGTAAAAAAAAGAAAATTTTTTATATCATTTCGATGTTATAATGAAATATTAGAAAACCGTCATAGAATGTAACGCTTCGATTGAAATTAAAAAAAAAAAAAAAAGAACGATGATGATGATGATGATGATGCCGTTCCGTTTAATTAAATTTAACGAATAATAAATATATATTATTCGTAATAATTTAAGAAAGAACAAACGAGGATTGGTCGAACGAGATATCGTTGGGCGGGTTCAATCGAGATGCTGATGAGTACCCGAGTCAAAGAAATAAAAAACAAACCGGTCGAGAAAGATTCGATTTTCCCCTTCCTCCTCCCCTATCCCACGCTCGATATTCGGGTGACAGGTACCCGATCGTATTATTGAGGGAGGTATCGAGGGAATTTTGTTAAATTGTCGTTCCATCATCCAGGTAGGAAATGAAAGAAAAGAAAAAAAAAGAGGAAATCGAATTCAATAAAATCTGATGATTTTGTGCGTGCGTGTGCGTGTGCGTGTGCGTGTGCGTGTGCGTGTGCTTGATACTCGGAATTTAATGTCGTAAAGAACGGATAAATACAATACGGGTTAAGGACCTCAAACGAACGAAATATTGAGGTACAAGACATTCGTGCCAAAAACAAAAGAAAGTAGGATGTCGAATCATTTTGATTGTCTTTTGTCATCATTGGTCAATCTTGATTCCAGTTGCGACCGAGTGTGTGCGTGTGCGTGCGTGTGCGTGTTGGATCGTGTTGTAATTTTATTTCTTCTTTTTTTCGTCTTCTTCTTTTTCTTCATTTTCTCCTACTACTACTACTACTTATTATTATTATTATTATCATTTTATACGAAGGAAGGATCGATCATCACGATTGATGGCGACTCTTTTGTTTTTTTTTCTTTTCCATTTACATTTACATTATCATTATCGTCGTTTTTTATTTTGTACGTTGAAATAACATAATCACGATGGTCGTGTGTGTGTGTGTGTTGTCGAAACGTTTAGAAGATGAAAGCACAGAACTCGTCGACAACAAGCATAGGCTTCTTTTTCGGCGCCTCCTCGATTCCTTTGAACACGCACCTCCCCCTCCCCCCGAGATCCCGGAGGCTTACGAAAAGTCAGAAGTTATTTTTAATAATGTATCGATGAAGTCAGATGAAATATTCTTCTCATTGCACGTGCCTTTTTCATCGTCTATTTGTATTTCGTGTCTCCTGACACGTACGAACCTCGAATGAAATTTTTTACAATATTTTTTATCCCGCCTTAAAATTCTCATTTAAAAACAAAACGGATTGGAAAGAGATTTTAATAAACATTTACTCGATCCGTTCCCTGAAATTTCCACGTGTCTCCTTCAAGAACTCGAGAGTTAAGCAATTAAAGGATATACATTTTACCGCCATTATTATTACTAAACACGCGCATGGTAGCGAACGGACCGTCCGTAAAAAAGTACAAACACGCACACGCACACGCACACGCACATACACACAGATACTGTTTATTACGGATAGTTTGATCTTATGATATGCCGTGATGCAACTATGTCAAAATCAATAATAAAAACAATAATTAAGATTTTAAGGATACGCTCTCGGTATGATGATGATGATAATATTAATAACGAGGATCGGATACCGAAACGAAATAATAATAATAATGATGATAACGTAATTTAGAATGAGAGAATTTTTGTACCGAAACCTTCATTTGGAGAGGAGTTTAAGATGTGCAGAATTGGTGTGGGATCCAAAGAGGCTACATATCGAACC
>NW_002987564.1:0-1290 GCF_000006295.1 Pediculus humanus corporis | reverse complement strand
GAGAAAAATTAAATAATAATAATAATAATAATAATAATTTATCAATCGGAAACGAAACTTTAACGAATCTTCATCATGAGAGTAGTAGTCGCGGTGGGAGTGGCCGTGGCAGCAGCAGGAGCAACAGAACCGTTAGGGATATCAAAGAAAAGGAACAAACGAATAGGAAAAAATTCGATGATAATAATTATGATGATGACGTGGTTACAGATTTCACACAAATCGGATTTTCTTCTCGAAATTTATCTCACTATCATCATGATCCCAATTCGAATTCTTTTTGGTATACATCATCCTCCTCATCATCATCCTCCTCCTCCTCATCGTCATCTGGAGAAATTCCAGGGAATCCATTTTTTAAATAATAATAATTATTATTATTATTAGTCATCGAACGAAAGAAACTCCGATTCCAATTTTTCTTTTTTCTTTTTCCTTCCGTCTTCCACAAAATAAATAATTAAATTAACAAATCCAATATGGCGGACACACAATTTTTCATTCATTCCATTATATTATCACGCTTTAATGATAATGATGATAAGACTGATTATATTTTTTCCTTTCGTTTTCCACATCGTTCCAACTGCCATTTTTCTTTTCTTTTCTTTTTTTTCCCTTTCCTTTCCTTTCTTTTCCTTTCTTTTCTTTTCCCTTCCTTTCCTTTCCTTTCTTTTCTTTTTTTTCCCTTTCTTTCCTTTCCTTTCCTTTCCTTTCTTTTCTTTTCTTTTCCTTTCTTTTCATTTTTCTTGTTTTACAGAAAAACAACAAACTCTATACAAATTCGAGGCTTTCCACCTATCTATCCTCAAGCCTCATCGACTGATTTTTTTTTTTTTTTTATATATTATCGATAATAAATTATTATTATTATTATTATTAAATTTATTTAAATAAGTCACCACCTACCTGTTCAAATCAATCAAATCGTTTGATATTTCAAAAACAAATTTCTACGTTTTTGTATTTTTTTTTATTTTTTTCGTCTGTCTTGTTTGTTTGTTTGTTTGTTCGGTCGTTCGTTTGTTTGTTAACAACATGCAACAATTTGGGTGATTAGTTGTGGTAGGATCTTCGACAGGTGGTTAATTTTTATTATCTGGAAAAATCTTCTCGTACGGGACTTGAAAAAGAAAGAAAGAAAAATTAAATAAATAAATAAAATAAATAAATAAATCATTTTAAATAATAATAACGATTTTTAAATAATCAATTTTTTTTTTTTCTTCTTATTCAAAAATTTATTATTTACATTTGAATACAATATGGTGATATTATTATTATTATTAT
>NW_002987565.1:0-1267 GCF_000006295.1 Pediculus humanus corporis | reverse complement strand
CTTCCTGGAAATAATAATTTTCCAGGTTTTTTTTTTCGTTTTTTTGTTTTTTTTCCTTTATGAAATAATTTTCCAGTAATAATTCTGGAAAATTTAAATACGCTTCAATAATTTTTCTATTGAAAATTTCTTTTTATTATTATTATTATTATTTGAATCGTATTTAAACTTCTCCCTTTCACTCTCTCTCCTTCTCTCTCTCTCTCTCTCACTCTCACTCTCTGTAATTTTTTTCCTTTTCATCTCTTATTTTTATTATTATTATTTTCTTATATGTATAAAAAATTTATTTCTCTGTTAGTGTCATTTTAAAAAAAAAAAATTGATGGAAAATTAAATTTACCGTGCCCCCCATCTTCCTCCCTCTTCCTGTTCCGGTCCCCCCCGTACGATTCGGCCCTCGTTCGACGTTTTACCCCGACTCCTCCTTTTTAAAACATCCCCCCCTCTTAACCGAAAGTTAAATGAATTCGAATTCATTTAATATGGCCTCCCAAAAAAAAAAATAAAAAAATTTTCCCTATAAACGTACACAAATAATAATAATAATAATAATAATAATAATAATAATAATAATAATAATAATTCGAAGTATTTAATTAATAGTAGTAGTAATAATAATAATAATAAACGTATCATTAAAACGTGGCTTCAGAATTTAAAAAAAAATATAAAAAAAATCGAAATTAAGTTTTTTTCGATACGAAGAAATTATTAAAAATAATAATAGTAATAATAATAATAATAATAATTTTTAAATTGTTTAATTAAATAGTGAAAAACTGACATTTTGGCGCGAAAATTTTCTTTTTCAAAAAAAAAAAAAAAACCGTATACGTATACGTTATATATATATATTGAAAAATGCCAAAAAAATATGTTGAAAAATTTCACTTTTAGTGTCAAAGACTCTAAATTGTTTTTTTTTTTCGGTTCGATTTTTCTCACACTCTCTCTATCTATCAATCTCTCTTTCTCTCTCTTCTCTATTTCATTTTTCGTAAAAGAGTAAAAAATTACAAAATAATAAATCAAAGGGGTATGAAAAAATAAACAAACGAATACTCGATATTGGAAATGCATGTAACGATCGATGCGTATTCAATTTTTTTTTTTTTGACGACAGAGGGAGACACACGAGCTCGTGTAATAAGAAAAGAAATTTATTTAATTTATTTAAATTCGAGCCTAGCTCAACCACTATATCTCTCTCTCTTCTCTCTCTTTTCTCCTTTCCTTCATCTCTCTGTCCATCTCTTACTATTGG
>NW_002987566.1:0-1146 GCF_000006295.1 Pediculus humanus corporis | reverse complement strand
CACCGAACCTATTTAAAACTTTTCGTAAATTATAACGGAAAACAGGTGTAAAAGTTCGAAAATGGAAAAGGGGGGGGGAAAACTTTGTCGTTAAGAGACGACGGCGACGACGACGATGACGACGCCCGGAGGGAAAATGTTGTTGTTGTTGTTGTTGCTGTTATCATTATTATTATTTTCTCCAAAAGTCGTAAATGGACGCCATTTTTAAGTAGTTGTAAAATAAATAAATAATAATAATAAAAAATATATTATGTGTGGGGAGAAAAACGTTCGAGACTATAAATGCCCGTAATAATTAAAAAAAAAAAAAAAATACGTTCGACGTGAAGGGAGAGGGGAGGCGCAGTCGGGGGGGCGGGTGAAATCCCAAATGAATTTATTTTTTACGTGTCACCATTTAAAAAAAATTTAATAAAAAAACAAAACAATCACGAAACTTCCACGATGAGCCTTCATCAGAATGAAATTTTTTTTTTTAAAAGGAAACGGAAGCAATGAAATAAAAACAAAAATTATTTCGTTTATCTAATGCCACGTACAAAAAAAAAATTTTTTTTTTTTCCCTTTTCAAATCAGAGTGATACGTTTACTACGTAATAATATAAAACAAAGCAATCGTCACGATCATCATCGTCGTCGTCGTCGTCGTCGTCATCGGTAGGGGAAGGGAGGGGAGGTGGATGGGAAGCGGGAAAATTTTTTTTTCAATTAATGAAATATTTATTATAAAAAATTTCGTACGATAAGATGACGATTTCTTTCTTCCCGACGTGACGTCGTTATCCTCCCTCCCCTACCCTCCCCCCGCGTGTTTGGCAACAAACGACAAAATTTCAAGCCAAAAAAAATTATAAACAGATTCGTTTCGTGATAATAATGATAATAATAATATAAGAAGGAAAAATCCGTTCGACCGTTACCTGTTCTATTCTCTCCAATCAGTCAGACAATAAATCATCCATTCCAGACAATGCACATGATGTATCCTTTATTTGAAAACAAGGAAGGAAGGAAGGGGGGAAGAAAAAAAATTCGGGAAGCGGAAAATTTCAAGGGGGATTCGGGGAGGAATTTCTAAATGAGATTTTTCGAGTTTCGAATCTCAAAATCAAACGTGTCGAATTCGATTTTTTTTGAATCAAA
>NW_002987567.1:154890-158321 GCF_000006295.1 Pediculus humanus corporis | reverse complement strand
GTAAAAAAATAATAATAATAATAAACAAAAGAAAAGTTATACGTTATGTATATATTATTATTATTATTAACATTGAAAAATAACTTTATTTATCTCTCTCTCTCTCTCTCTTTCTCTTTCTATCACTCTCTCTCTCTCTCTCTCTCTCTCTGACTTTAACCTTTAAAAAATACTGTAATTGTTATTTTTCATTTAAAAATATTTTTATGTTTTTTTTTTGTGTTTAAAAAATAATAATAATAATAATAATAATAATAATAATAATAATAATAATAATAGTAATAATAATAATAATTTTCAACGAAGGAAGGTAACGTAGCAGTAGATTGAATTTTTCCAACAACGACAACGACAAACAACAACTTAATTTTCATTTCTTATTTAATTATTTTACGAGAGGAAACGTGTCGTGTTAACGTTTTCTTTCTATTTTTTTTTGTCGCAAAATTAAAAATTCATCAAATTTTATTATTATTATTATTATTATTAATTAAAATCGTTATTATATCGTAAACATTTTTAATTAGTGTGTGCGTGCGTGTGTGCGTGTTTGTAACGCGGCGTTTGATTTGACGCCATCGATGTTATTACGCACGTTATTTTTAAAAAATAATTTTTTTAAACTTAAAAAAAAAAAAATGTCGGATGCGTGTGCCAAACGTCAGAAAATTTTCTTTTTTTTTTAATAATTAATAATTATATATATATATATATATATATATATATATATTATTGGTCGTGCGTGTGAATTTTTATACACGTGCGTGGGCGTGCGTAAAAAAAAAAAAATCGTAACTTTAATTTAATTAAAAAATTTAATTTTTTTTTTTTTTAAACACGTTTCCGCCACGTGTAATTTTAATTTAATTTATAAAATAACGAAACGAAAACGTTTTCTCTCCCGACACGTGCGCGGATTTTAAATTATAAAATTAATAATAATAATATTTTTTAGTAAATGGTACACTTTAAAACTATTACAAATTCCAATTGTTTTGTTTTATGTTTGTTTTATGTTTTATGTTTCATGTTTGTTTATTACTGTAACAAAAACAACAACAACAACAACTGCAACTTTTTTTTTAACTTGACGTAATTAAATTTTTTCAAACGTAAAAAAAAATAATAATAATAATAATAATAATTTTACAATCGTATTTACAACAAAGGATTTTAACGATAATAATAATAATAATAATAAAACACGTAATACGGATGATTGATTATGTTTTTGTATTAATTTTAATTTAGTTTATGTTATTAGTTTTTATTTGTTAATAAGGTGAAGAAAATAATACGTGCACGTGTATATTTTCCAGGCAATTTAGATTTTTAAAAAAAAATTTGTTTAAAATTCTTTGAAAATACTATTATTATTATTATTTATTTTTTTTTAAGCAATCTATTTGTAGTTTAATGAAGAAAATGTCGTCACGTTTGCCCTTCGCGAAAATTGCACGAAACATTTTTTTTTAATTATTTTGTTGTCGCATAAAAAAAAAAAAATAATTTTTTCCAGTTCCAGCTTTTTTTTCCAGTTCACTGGTCTTTAAGTATATTTTGTGACCTTGAAAAACAAGCTAAATGACCCATATAAAACGAAATCTGTCAGTAAAAACGTCATTTTATGGTTAAATCTTTCTTTTCTTAAATGTTCTCCTTGGCATTTCGCGATTCTTCTTCAGCTAACATAAAATTATTATTATTATTATTATTATTATTATTATTATTATTTGTTTCGAAGCTTTTGTTTACGAAAACAAAAACAAAAGCAGAAGAAAATTTATCTAAACAATGCACATCAATCGATCGTACGATTCACTTATTTAAAATGATTCTTCCATCATCATTAATTAATCATTAAAAAAAATTTTTTTTTGACAATTAATTCAATCAATCAATCAATCAATGATTGATTGATTGATTGATTTTGTTGTAATGAAAATTTTGCCTAAACTTAAACGTTTCTCCGTTTTTTTTAAATAAATAAAATTATTATTTACATAAATACAATGGCGAATTATAATATAAAATGAAGTATAATTAACAATAAATAAATAATCAGGTTCAAACTTTGAAAAACCTTCCTTTTTTAAATGATGATAATAATGATGATGATAAAACGATATATTAAGATCCCATCGGATTAATAACCGTTGAAAAATAAATAAATAAATAAGGAGATTCATAGTCGATTACCCAAACATATATACATAATAATAATGATGATAAAAATTTATTGATAAAAAGCAGTTGCAAAAAAGTGATAAAACGTTAATAACTTAATAACATTAATATTATTTATTTTATTTTATTTTTTTTATTATAAAAATGATTAATTGATAAAAAAAACAAATAATAATAATAATAATTGATATTATCAAAATTGAATTTAAAAAAAAAAAATTGTTATTTCTCTCTCTCTCTCTCTCTCTCTTTCTCTTTGTTTATTACACTTATTTTTTTGTTTATCAAAGCGTTAATAATAATAATAATGTATTGTTATTTATAAATAAAAAAATTATTAATGGCGTTAAGAATGATGATGATGATGATGATGATGATGATGCTGCGACCTCTTAATATTTTGTTTATCATCATCATCATCGTAGTGGTGGTTGTGGACATTTTATAAAAAACCATTGAGGAAAAAAGATTTTCCAATAAAGGAAAAAATATATCAAAGGAAAAGTAAAAAAATGTTTTTAACTGTTTTCCTATAAAAAAAAAAAAGGAAAAAAGGAAAAATGGAAAAAAAAGAACGTAGTTAACTTGAGGCAAGTTAACCAACAATTTTCCTTTTTTTTAAACATGTAAAGTAAAAACTTTAAACATGTAAAGTAAACTTTTTTTTTTTTTTATTCTTTTGTTAAAACTTTTTTTTTAAACAATTTTTTTTTTAATGGCTAGTTCACAAAGTTTAAATTTTTTTGTTTATAAAAAACAATTTTTTTTTTTTTTTTTCAACAAAATTAATTAATTAATACTTCGTCAAGTTTTTAAATAAGTTCATAATAAAAAAAAAAAAATAAAAGAATTCGACAAAGGATGTGTGACGTCAAAATTTTTATAAACAACAAAATATATTTGATGACGTCAAAAAAAAAAAAGGCGTTTACGATTTAATAAAAAAATAATTATTAAATGCGTTTAAAAAATTAAATTCGTCTGCTTTTGTTTTTAAAAATTAAATTAAAATGTTTTCTTTGATTTGTTTTGTTTGTTTTTGTTTTGCGAGGGGAGAGGGGAGGAGGAGGAGGAAGAGGAGGGGTGCTTAATTGTTTATTCATTTTCCAAATGTTTTAAATTTGAAAATTCAATGTTTGATTACGTTATTAAAAGTTATTATTATTATTATTATTATTATACTTCAAAGAATCCCTAATTATGCGAATTGTATAATAAATTAAATTTTTGTTATTCGTAATTGA
>NW_002987567.1:94890-149890 GCF_000006295.1 Pediculus humanus corporis | reverse complement strand
GAAGAAAATGGAAAATTGTCGTGTATCGATTTTCCATTTTTCTTTTTTGTTCTAGAAGCTTTCCCGAAAGGAAAGTAAATCGAAAGTTGTTTTAAAAAAATGAATTCGTACAAAATAAATTAAAATAATATTTATATTAAAATTTTATAAGAATGATCATCACGATGAGAATTTTCCTCGTGAAAATTTTTCCTTTTTTTTTTTTTTTTAACAAACGAAACGTTCGTGACGTCAAAAAGAAAAAGAAAAATTTTCTCGAAAACGAAGTAATAACGTAAACATCACCCTTAAAAAAAATTTTCACTTTTTTTTTATTTTTTTTTTCCAGGAAAATAAGAAGGTCAAAATGGAACAGAAAATCCGTAGTGGTAGCCATTGTAAAAAAAAGGTTCGTTTCCCCCCCACCATATATATTTTTTATAATAATAATAATGATGATGGTAATACAATAAATAAGCTAAATTAAAATTTTCTTTTTTCTTTTTTTTTTTTTTCAGTTATTTCGAAGATTCGTACTGTTTGCCACTTCTAAATGCAGGATTCAATAGGGTAAGTTAAAATTATTATTATTATTATTATTTCAAAGGATTTTCCGGGAAGTTTAATTTGGGGGAGGGGAAACGGAAATGATTTTAGTTTGAGTAAACAAAACAAAAACAAAACAGAAAAAAATTGTTTTTAAAAAACGATTCGACATATTTATTTTATTTAATTCAAATCACGTTTGATGTAATATACTGAGAGAGAGAGAGAGAGAGACAGAGAGAGAGAGAGAGAGAGAGAGACAGAGAGAGAGAGAGAGAGAAAAAAAATTTCTCGAATGTTTTAATTAAAAAAAAAAAAAAGGAGGGAAAATTTGATTTGTTTTGTGTTTACGTTTAAAAAATTATTATTATTATTATTTTTTTTTGTTTTATTTGTTTTGACGAAAAAAAAGTTTTTCTTTTTATTTATTTATTTATTTATTTACGTCATCCCTTTTGTTTTTTTTTTTTTTCGTACGTCCCGAATAATTTATTTTCTGGATACTTTCATATGTACGAAAATAAAATTTGTTTGTCAATTTTTTTGCTCCCTCTCGTTTAATCTTTATTTTTCCATTTTTATTTTTTTTCTCTCTCCTCCCTCTCCTCCTTCTTCCCCCTCCTCCCGGGAAAAAAAAAAAACTAAAACGTGTGGCCCCTGGGGAAATTTTTTTTTTTTTTTTTTTTATCATTAAAATCCTTTTCGTCGACATGTCAATTTTTTTTTTTTTTTTTTCCTTTTTTATTTGTTTCCATTTTTCCACAAGACATTTTATTTTTATTTTGTAAAAATTTAAAATAATTTTTTTTTTTTTTTCGTATTTGGCCTGTCACGATGATTTGAAAAGCGAAAGAAAAACGGGGAGGGAGGAGGGATGAGGGAGAGGAGGAGGGTAAAGAAAATTGACCCGGATTTTTGTTTTGTGTTTTAGTGTTTAATAGAAACGCCAAACGTTGGAATTTTAATAAACGAACTCACAGAAATTGAACATGGCGAAGTGAGGCCAAGAATTTCAGTCACAAATGCAAATGCATTATATATAGCATTGTCAAAGTGTAAGGATCTCATTCAAGTCACGGATGATTCATTCAATTTATTATTCGTTAATAAAGCAACGGAAAATTTTTTGGGTATTAAAAATGAGGATGTTAAAGGGAAACCCATATCGGAAATACATCAGACGACGGATCATCATAATCAAATGACTTATTTACTAAGTAGAGGAAAAGAATGGGAAGGTTCCGTGACGTGTATTAGAAAAACTGGTGAACCTATACCTTTAATTTGCAGAGTCGTGAGTTCATCTCTTAATAGCAGGTACCTTAAGATAATTATAGAAGTAATTTTTCCCCCGTATTTCCGGTTTGTTTTCTAACGTATTTCCGTTTTTAGAAACATAACGAATTATATATTTATCGAAGAGCAACCCGTGTCGGAAACGGGTATCACATTTAAAGATCAACCACCCAGAGGTAGTCTTCATTCAATACGTAAAGGATCATACGATGTCAAATCTCTTGCAAGTGATAGCGGACAATCTATAAGACGACAAAGTCTTGCCAAACTTAATTCACTTCCAATCGAAGCTCCGATAACTAAAATCATAACACTTTTATATTCCGTACACGAACAATCGTCCGGACATGTTCAATTACAGATAGAAAAAGTTTTAGACATACTCAGATCGACAGAATTATATTCACCACAGCTCAAAGAAAATAGAATTCGTATGGATGATCCTATAACGGCTGATCTCATAAGCGCATTACTATCCGTTAGTGTTGATTTTAACGTTAATTCCATCCGCCATTTTGATATTTTAACTCATTTAATTTTCTTCGGTTGTAGCAAGGCAATGCTGCGACGTCAACAACGCGAAGAAGTTCAAACGATTCGGCCAATATAAAAGGTTCCGGTACTTCTAGGCCATCTTTACCGTCTATTAATGCACCCGGTCAATTATCGTCAGTTTTAGAACAATCTCTCGATTGGGAATTCGATATATTTAAACTCGAAGAATTATCGAATCAAAGACCGTTGGTTTGGCTCGGAATGAATCTTTTGTGTCATTTCAACGTCCAAGACACTCTCGGATGCGAGGAAAAAACTTTAATGAATTGGTTAACCGTTGTAGAAATGCATTATCATTCTATAAACACTTATCATAATTCTACTCATGCTGCTGACGTCATGCAAGCATCAGCATGTTATTTGAAAAGGGAAAAACTATCAGAATTGTTGGATCCTTTAGACATGGCGTGCGTTTTGATAGCCGCTTGCTGTCACGATATCGATCATCCAGGAAAATCCAGCATATTTTTATGTAATTCAAATCACGATCTTGCCATATTGTATAACGATCAATCCGTTTTAGAATCCCATCACGCGGCTATGACGTTTAAATTGACATTAGCTGACGATCGAGTTAATATATTTAAAGGTTTGCAGAAAAAAAACAATAATCTCTCATCGAGTAATCCATAAATAATAATAATAATAATAGTTTTCCTTTTACGTTCGTTCCAGGTTTAGAAAGAGACACGTATAAAGTTGCTCGACAAAGTATAATCGATATGATATTAGCGACGGAAATGACGAGACATTTTGAACATTTGGCAAAATTCGTTAACGTATTTACAAAACCTGATCCGAAAGAAGAAAATGGGGGGGGATCCGTGGGTGATTTATTAGACGTGGGAAATTTTCAAACTCAGGAAAATATCGCTTTGGCGAAACGAATGTTGATCAAATGTGCTGACGTGTCGAATCCAACGAGACCATTAAAACAATGCGTTGAATGGGCAAAAAGAATTGCAGAAGAATATTTCAACCAGGTATTATTATTATTATTATCCTTATTTGAGTCCTTAAGGTAAATTTTGTAAAATTTTATAGACGGATGAAGAGAAAGCAAACGGACTTCCGGTTGTTATGCCAATGTTCGATAGATCGAGTTGCTCAATACCAAAGTCTCAAATCGGTTTTGTTGATTTTATTATAAACGACATGATGGAAGCTTGGGATTCATTCATTGAACTTCCAGAAATTTTATATTATTTACGTAGCAATTATCAATACTGGAAAGAAAAGGAAGAACAAGGGGTTACGAGTATAAACGAATTATATCCATTTAATAATAATAGAATCGAATTACTTAAAGAATTAGACGAATCAAAGGCTGATTAAACCGAAAACAAACAAAAAATTTCTATTTTTATGTAAAATCTAATATAAATATTATTTATAAAATTAATAACTCGCGTATTATTATTATTATTATTATTATTAAAATTATTATTATTATTATTATTATTATTATTAATTATTTATTTTACGGAAAAAATTAATGTATTTAATGTTTTATATATAAAAATTTTTCTTTTATACGTCTCTCATATTTGCCTTAAATATTTATTCTTTCTTTTTCTGTCTCTTTTTAATAAATTGTACGTGTTTTTAAATTTTAAATCAAAGGAGGAGGAGGAGGAGGGGGGAAAGAGGAAAAGAAATTTTCTTTTGTTTGTTTTAATTGTAAATTAAATGTTTGTAAAAAATAATAAATAAATAAAACTTTAATGTGTTGTTGTTTAATAATAATAAAAATTTATAAATAAATTATTTGTACGTGTCGATAATTTATTATTATTATTATTATTATTATTCCGTTATGGGTAGTAAAGACGAGAGGATTTTGTTTAAATGAGAAAAAAAAAGGTTTGGATCGTAAAACTTTCTGTCATTTTTCCATTTTCTCACCTCTCGTGATTAAATTAAAATTTTTTTTTTTTAAAGCAGAAAGTAGTATTTGAATTTAAAAGAAAAAAAAAACAAATGAAAGAGGTTTCTTTTTAAAAAAAAAAAAAATTAATAATAATAATAATAACAACAACAACAACACGAAATGTGTTGTTTAATAAAAAATTATTTAAATTAATTGGTCGTAAATTTTAATCCTTATAACCCCTTTGTTTTTAATCGAAATTTTTGTGTGATTTATATTTTATATAACATGGCTAACAGAAAGGGAAAATACTGCATGATGTCGGCCGAAGACGAAGAAAAAATTAATTATTTAATGCCGGATATTGTATTAGCCGTTGAAGCTTTACAATTAGCAACGGCCGATAGAATCGGTCAATGCTTAGACGAATGCGATATAAAAGCAACACCGAGTCAAATATTAATGGCGTTAGAATATGGTTGTAAACTTGGTCTTATGGAAGAAAGAACTCGTTATCGTTTGAATCCAGAATTGATTTGTCGGACAAATTGTTTTGTTGAATGTTGCGAACCACCCATTTGTAAAGATATACCACCTTGTTGTCAGCCAAAGGAAAAAAAGAGAAGATGTGATGACGACTGTGATGATGATTGATTGATTGATTGATTTTTTAATGGCTGACAATATTTTATTAAATGTTTTTTTTCTTTTTTTGTGCAGTAATTTCTTGTTTTCTTTTTTTTTTTTTTTTTTATGTAAACATCAATGAACTATAATTGAACTAATTTTAGATAAGTAAATATATTTATATATAATTTTATTGTTTACAAATTTTCTCATTTGATTTAATTCATTCATTCATTCTAATAATTAAATTAAAAATCTTTCGTCTATTAATGTTTTTTTTGCTAAATTTTTTCTACCGCCTAAATCACGTACAACGACTAATAAATGACTAAAAAAACCCGTTACGATACTCGCCGTTAAATAATCTTGGAATAAAACGAGAATAAATGAAAATAAAATTACGTCGAATGTTAATAAAGAAAATTCATTTCCGTAAAATAAAATTGAATCGAATGAATGACCGTTATCCGAATAGAAAATTCCTTTTTCTCCAGAATCGCCAAATTCTATCCCTAGTAAATATTCGGTAAATAATTTTTCTCTAACTTCGTAATCGAGATCTTTTAATGCCTGTAAATTAAAAATTTTTTTTTATTAATTAATTGATGTCGATGTCCGCATTTCCGTTTCCGTTTTTTTTTATTAAATAGTAAAATTTACGTGTTCTAAATAAGCAGATAAAAATCTATTCATGTTTTTATATGCTTCCACGCTTCTATCAACGGTTTCATTTTTTATTTTTGATCTTTCTGTCGAATTACTCGCCGGTAATCTTTTGACAGCTTTCGACATCTTAAATATAATTAATTAATTAATTAATTATCGTTAAAAAAATAATAAATTGGAGGAAATTCCATAATTTGTACATTTTTTAATGGCGCCAAAGCTTTTCTATAATAAGCTCTCAATTGTGTCGGTACCGTCATTTCGAATGTTTGCTGTTCTGAACCTGGTAAAAGTCCTCTGTATCCAACCAAATTTTCTTCTTCTCTTTCCAACTGACATAAAATATTTTCCATGTTCGTGTCTGCAAATCCATGTGCCGACCTGTAACCACAAAAACAAAAACATGTATGCGAGTTGGAGTGTGTGTGAGGGAACTATCATCATTATTATTTTCACACCTTCCGTGTATGTAAAATCCATAATTTTCCAGTGCTAATATAAAAACGCTTATGTTTGCCATGGAACAAACGTCAACAAATTGTTGTATTCCATCTTTTATGTAACGCTCGTGAAAAAACCCAACGTAAAGTCTCTGTAAAAATAATTTATTTACTTAATTAATGGGATAATTAAATAAATAAATAATAATAATAATAATAAAAATGATTTTCCGTACCTGTAAAATGTAAATAAATAAAAAAACTAAATTTCCAACAGCAAAAAAACAGGTAAAACTAAAATCGTTATTATCGTGGAGTGAAGAAGATTTTATAATGTAAAGTTCTGGACTTGATGATGACCAATTTTCCAATTGAATTATCTTTTTTTTTTTTTATTACAACAAATAATTTAATTAATTAATTAATTAATTAAAATTTATTTATTTGAAGTAAAGAATACCTTTAAAATAAAAATGGTTATTATTAAATGTATGTAAACGTTTATTTTTCTTTTCGTTTGTATTTCGTTCCATTCGTTAGCAACAAAATACGTTCTCCATATGCTTATCGGTTGTTCTTCATCCGTTTCCGTTTGACCTCCGACCCTTGGCACGACATTTCTCGCTCTCGGTCTTTCCCAATCGATAAAAAATACGTCAATCGAGATTTGATTGTATAGTAATCGACCGATTTCGACAACCTGGAAAAAAATTTTTACTTTACGTAAAAGTTTTCAAAAAAAAATTTTTTAAACGTGATATGACGTCACCTTTAGTACAAAAGCAAATATTATGTATAATTTCATATCCGTTTCCTGATTTTCTCGCGGTAAGAGAACGTGAATGACACTTTGACCTTTGAAAAACACGAAAAAATTCAAACAAGCACAAAAAATAATAAAAAAAAAAACGTTGGCCAAATTTCCACACGTGAATATCAAAAGGTTTAAAACTGTTAGAAAATCAATAGCGACTCTTCCAGAACGTTTTGTGTGACTCCATGTTTGAATTCCTGACCAGACAACGGCTAAACCGCTGAATACGCCCATGTATACCTTAAAAAATTCCCAAATTAAACGATGTGAAAAAAGAAGGAAAAGGAAAATTATTAAACACGATACCTCTAAGGTATGAGAAAAACTATTTTCTATTTCGTAATCAATTTTGAAAAAATGTTTGACCGAATTTCCCCGCGTTACTTCTTCTCCAGTAAATTCTCCATATTCGATTTCCAAATAAGGTACGTATATTTTTCCACTGTTGTCGTTTCCTACGAGTCTAACTTTCAACGTGATCGATTTGGCATAACGGGTCACTTTAGGTATGAGACTTTGATTTTGACCCTCTACCTGTTCGACTCCACTGATTTTATCTACAAGAAAAAATCTTCTCACCAGTTGCCATTGCATTTGATCGCTCACCCTGTTGGAAATCGTTCCCTCATTTTTAATATTTAATATTAAAATTGGAATGGCGTAAAGTAGTTCTTCATCTTCTTCTTTGTAAGATAGGAAGACGTCGATAAATTCCGTTTCTTTCGATAAGAGTTGTTCGACTGGAATTTCGCATGTTTTAGAATATTTCGAAGCAAATCGAAAACTCGATTTAAGTTTCCAGAGACTCGGACAAAGTTGCAAAGTATGTTCGAATATTTTTCCAACTCCTTTTAACCTTCCGTCTGGATAATAAATAATTCCAGTCAAGTTAAGATGATTCATCTGGAATTTTTTATTTTTATTATTATTTCCACTTTTTTAATTTAATCGTAAAATGATGATTCCGTGGAAAACTCACGACTGATTCGGGATAAAGATTGAATTGGGTTGATATTTTTTTCCTGGATAATATGGTCGATGCTTCTCCTTCGCTGTAATATATCCAGGGAATAATTTTCCTTTCCGAAATCCTATTCTTTTCTGTAAATATCGTACATGGACCCGATTTCACTTCTTCTTCTTCTTCTTCTTTATACAATAACATGACACACATATTAGCTACCGATTGACAAGCAGTTTGATTACCCATCTGGAAAAAAAAAACAGGACATCGACTTAAAATTATTAAAAAAAAAAAATTACTTTTTCACGAACATACTAACTTTGCATAGAGTGACGTCACGAATAAGATTATCCTTAAAAAATTTCGACTCGACTTTAATTCCATTTTCGTATGTGATTCCGTATATATTTTTTTCTCCGGATGAATTTTCGAGAACATTCGAAACGCAATATCCTTCAACATTTATCTGTCCTTTGTCACACTCGCATTTAGGTTGTCCAGTAGCGAAAAATCTTTTACAAGGTAGACATTGATTTAACGAATGAGAAGGTATCGTTCCTGGAATACATTTGGTACAGACAGCCTCCGATCTGAGTGTACCATTAACGTATCTTTCTTCTAAAAAAAAAAAAAAAACAGTAAAAAAATTTAATAAATATATTTATTTATTTAATAAAAATTAATTAAAGTACACAATAAATCATTCGATTTTTCTTTTATTTTTTAAAAAGAGTAACGTAATAAAAAAAAAAATCAATTTTTTTTTTTTTTTTTGAATTTTTCACAGCTTACTATAAAAAAAAAAAAATTTTACATATATTTAAACAAAACATAAATTAAATAATGGTTACTTTTATTAAAAAATTTAAAAATACATTGAAAATAATTAAAAAATTATATTTATTGAATTTTGAAGTTTGAACCCAAAAAAAAAAAAAAAAAGGGAAAAAGAAAAAAAAAAAAAAAAGAAAAACTCATACCGAAAAAAAAAAATAAATAAATAAATTAAATTAATTAGTTTATTCAAAGTCGTTATTTTGAAATGAAAACTACGTGTAAGTAGACAATCATTTTGTATAAAAACTAACTTCGATAAATTCCGTTAAAAAACAATCAAAATAATTTTTTTGAAAATTGAGAAAAAACGTATACAGAAAAAAAAAAAAATTTTTTTATAGAAATATTCTATTTATTAACCTCGTGCATTTGTTTTTTTTTTTTTTTTTTTAAAAAACTTTCAACGGTAAAAAATTACATTTTATTAAAATTTATAATTAAAAGATAAACATTTATTTGTTTGTTTATTATTATTATTATTATTTTTGTTTTTAGGTTTTAATATTGTAAGTGTCGTCATCAGGAAAAAAAATTTCTAAATTTGAACCTTTGCAAAATCATCATCATCATCAGTATTAATAATTGAAAATTGAGAGTAGAAATTAAAATGAAATTTAAACAATATTTTATTTGAATAATTTTTAAATATCATTTAAAGAACGTTTTTTTTTTTTTTTTTTACAAATGAAGGTATGTACAGGTACTACAAATACGAAGTATAAATTGTATTAATATGTATTAAAAGTTTTTTTTGTCTTTTTTTTACTTATTAAAAGGAGAAAGACAATTCGAAAGTTGTTGTTGTTGTTGGAAAAAATTGTCGTTTGGCTGTTTTTACATAAACCGGATATTATTGTTGCTTCAAAAGGAAATATACATCCAAACAAATATTTCAAATAATTTTTCATCTAACAAATAATGCCGACAAAGGTAATTCAATTCATTTAAATATGTTTAATCATATTCCTCTCCTTCTTCTAATCAGGTAATTGTTATAATTACTTATTTTAGTACTTATTTTAGTATTTTAAGTAAAACGCGAAATTATTTTGTCACAGTTTAGTATAATGTTAGTAATTCTACATTATTATAAATTAGGTGCATTTATAACAATATTTGTGCACAAGTTTTACTTTTAAGCATTACTTTGGAAATGTAAAAACTCATTGTTTAGTTTTTTTTTTTCTAAATCAATTTAAAGAATTTTTCTCGTTTTCCACGGGTAGTAGTATTCGTTTGGTTTTTTAATAAGAAATTTATGAAAATTAATTCTAAATTGAAACTTTAGTTCATAAAAACGTTTTCAATTCTTACCATTGAACCAGGTTTAATTTTCTCTTTTTCTTAATATTGAACAAATTAATTAAACTTGAATATATTTTCACGAAAATGTTTAAATTATTAATAGGCAACTACTACAACTAAATAAATTTCTGTGTTAAATTAATTATAAAAAAAAAAAAAAAAAAAACTTTAAATGCAGAAAAAAGTTGTCATTATCATTCATCACGTTCATATTAATTGTATTTTTTTTTTCAGTTGTATTTTAATAGCTTAGTTTTTTTTTTTTTTTTTTAAATTTAATAAAAGTTTACATTGAATACAGACCTAAAATACTATCAGATGAACATTGAAAATTTGTGCAATTAATGGAAGAATTTGTACTGCTTTTGGGGCAAAAAATACAATTTGTTTGATCTTGAGTCGGTATTTCATTTTGTTTGCATAACTGACAAACTGGAATAAAACCGAGACCTGATTTTTTTATTATGCTTCTATTATTACAAACGCACGACAAGCCTAAAAAATGAAAAAGAAAACGGTTGAATTTCATCAAATTTTTATTCTTACTTTAATAATTACAGAGTATCTTACCATCGTGAGAAGGAATTAAATTTTTTTTTGCGTCACAAGTTAAGCATTTTAATTGATTTGAATTAAAATATTCATCCGAACTGCAATCATTTGTCGAATAATATTTTAATATTTCTTCACTGTTCAAAGTGACTGAAGTAACAGTTTGAAATAAAACTCGAATTAAAATAAAATAAAAAACAAAAAAGTTTAATAACATTATACTTAAAGTAGACGCACAACTGAAAAAAAAGTTTACTAAAGCTTATTCTAATTACACGACACATTTGTTTTGAAATGGTTGCCTTGGTAACCGTGCGCCAAAATGTAATTTATAACGGAAATTTTTACCTCCTTTTTCAAAATGGACATTAAACTCATTAATAATGATAAATTTTAACAAAAAAAAAAAAAAATAGTCAAATTTTTATCTATAAATCGTCTCTTTAATATATATATATATAAATCTAAATTTATTATTATTATTATTATTAAATAGTTTATTTTAATTGCTATTATAAATTAAACCAAACACAATTACTTTTTACATGAATAAAAATTTTAGGATTCGGATGGAGCTGTGGGTCCTGATGTTGAAAAAAATCATCCTAAGCCTGGAGTAAAATCAAAAGATGAAACAGAAGAAAAATTACAACCGGAAAAAAAGCTAACAGTTTTAGAAACACATGGATACACTTTAGGAAAAACAATTGGAACAGGATCATATGCAACAGTAAAGGTAAAGCTCAATACTGTCAATACCTAGCTGGAAATAAACCCATAAAATTTTCCAAAAATAGGTAGCACGATCAGAAAGACATGATTGCCTTGTGGCAGTGAAAATCGTATCAAAATTTCAAGCTCCTGCAGATTATTTAAAAAAATTTCTCCCCAGAGAAATAGAAGTCGTTAAAGGATTGAAACATATAAATTTAATAAGATTTTTACAAGCTATAGAAACCACACACAGGTAAGACAGTTTACAAGTCACAACCGTTTAAAATTGTCCTCTGATGGAAGAATTAAAAAATTGATTCCGTAATTAGTCCTCCATTTTTTTGTTTTTTAGAGTCTACATAATAATGGAATATGCTGAAAATGGAAGTTTACTTGACGTAATAAGAAAAGATCAGTATATAGACGAAGTTAGAGCCCGAAAATATTTCAGACAATTAATAGACGCTGTGGATTATTGTCACGAAAGAGGAGTGGTGCACAGGTAGTGAATAAAAGTAACACGACAAATGAAAATTGAATCCAAACTTTTTAATATTTCTTTAATGTTTTTTTTAATTAAAATTACCTATAAAATAATTTAGGGACATAAAATGTGAAAATCTTTTAATGGATCATGATAACAATGTTAAACTTTCTGATTTTGGATTTGCAAGAGGTCACATGCGCATAAAAAATGGAGTCGCGCCATTAAGTGATACCTTTTGTGGTAGCTATGCTTATGCCTCACCTGAAATATTAAAAGGTGTACCATACCAACCTCAACTCTCAGATATATGGTCCACTGGTGTCGTTCTTTATGCCATTGTATACGGTAGATTACCGTTCGATGATACTAATTATAACCAACTTCTAAAAGTAAAACATCCATCTTGTGTTTTTCTTAAAATGAAAACCAATAAAATTACTTTTTAAACCATCTTTTTTTTTTTTTAGCAAGTACAGAGTAAAATTTCATTTCCCAAAGAACCTAAAATATCAGCTAATTGTAAGTCGCTTATAACTAAAATTTTGGCTCCGGTAAAATTTCGACTGAAAATTCCCGCCATACGATCGGATCCATGGTTTGTTCAAGGACCATCAGATTCTTCTGCAAACGGCCCTCAAGGATCGGTAACATCCTACTTTTCATTTTCCATCACGACTATAAAAAGAACAGATCAGCAAATAAATAAAAAATTAACGATATTGTTAACATATTTTGCGTTTTCTTCAGGAGGATACAATTCCATCAACCAGATCTGATCGATCGTCCAGTGATGGTACCCCAGTACAGTTGGTAACCAAAGAAGCTCTTAAAGCTAATTCTAGTAAGCCGGATAAAGTACGAAGTTCAACAGAAGAATATCCTTTAGAAACGACGGGTCCACGTACTAGAAGCAATAGCAGAGTCACCGATTGATAGTTTTCATTAAAAAAAAAAAAAACATTATTTAACCATCCCGTGTCTTTGACGCCCAATTAAATTCATTTTAAATAAAAATTTCTACATTTTAAGTTTTAATTAATTTTAAAACCTTAGTTTTTTTTATTATTTTAATAAAAATTAAGATATCAATTGACCTGTATTTGAGAGAAAAAAAAAAAAAAATTTATTGCTAAAAATTTAAAATGATGATTATTTAAAAAATTAGCACTTTCAAATTATACAATTCCTTCTTAAATTAACGGATGAAAAAAAAAAATTTAAATTTTTAATAAAACTTGAAGGCTTTTATATAATTTCCATTTTAAAAAAAAAAAAAAAAAAATTGTAATTAATGATTTTCAGAATGATCAAGTGGTAAATCTGGTGCGGAAACTAATTCTTCATATCCAGAAGAATTTTTCGGTATGACCAATGTGATTCCCGATGAAGCTGGTATTGTTATATATTGCGTTAATGTTTTTCCTTGGACTAATGAATCTTGCGATTCCCTAAGAACATTGACGACTTGACCTGTAAAACGCAAACTCCTTAATAAATTTAATATTTTTCTAGGAATTTCAGTTAACAGACTGCCATTGACTACCTAAAACATTCATTGTTTTCCATCGACTGTCACTCTGGCACATTAAAGGTTTTAAATCCGTTTCGGGTGACCATCTAGAAATGATTTCTTGTCGTCTTATGTAGAGTACAGATGGACTCGTAATTCTATTCCACAATTCCTCGTCCTGTACACACTCTAAAGGATTCGTTAAATAAATTCCTTTGGAATTAACTCCAAATATCATTTGGTGATGTCTGGTGTCGTTAATAATAATGTTATCTGAAGATGAATTTCTTTGAATATTCATTGTTGCTATGGGAACAGCTCCTTTTCTCATCCAATGTGATAACCATTCGGATAAGACAATATCTCTTCTGGGATACAATTGAAAAAATTTCCCATAAAGAGAACCGTTAGAAGCATGTTGGATTCCTTTAATGAGATTTTCGTAGGCTGCACCATTGAAAGAACTCGAAATTAAAAACTGGGGTATGGAAGTTGTGTCTGATTTCAAACGAGTGGAAATGCCTTCTTTTATTTTCTCAATAGAAAGTTGCATTTTCAAAACGAGCTGAAAGATAATTGTAAACTTTATTGAAAAATTATCCTTAAAAATATTATTATTATTTCAGCATATGAGCTTACCATTAAGTTAATGATGGCTGTTGCACCACAAGAAACTTCGGATGACATCAAATTCACTTGTTTTGTAATGGCTTCTTGTTCGGTCCAAAGCATTATGCTATCCAATGACTTTTTATAATCACAAACACTTTCATTCTATTTAAAAATTGTGCATTTAAAATAAATAAAAAAAAAAATATTAGTTTTTTAAATTAAATTTTAATCGTTGGGATTAAAATTAAAAATTTTTTGCTTACTTTTTTAAAAATATTCGAATCTTTACTCTCAGTCAATAAATATTTTTTAACCAGTCTTCTTCCTCCAAATGTTTTGCTACTAACTAAATTATAACTATCCTCCATAAATTCTAACTTTTCATCTTTTATATTATGTTCTGTGTCACTATATTTGTCAGTTTTGTCCTCCGATGAACTGAGACCAGGAAAATTACTGTCAAAAGTTTCTTTAGTTCTATTAAAATTGAATGCACTAGACAAACTACCATTAAAAGAGGAACAATAAAGGTGATTTTCGTCAGATGGTCCCGGTTCTGGGCTAATATTATTCGGACTATTATCACTTTTATCACCCTCCTGATTTTCAACATTATTTTTCATGCACACATCAACAAGTGGACTATTGCTTGTAGAGTTTTGATCAAAACTATCAACCTCATCTCCGGAATCTTGACCTGCAGATGGTCCTGGATCGAAATCCATTTCTAAATAATCCATTTCAGGAGAAGATCCTGGATTACTGCCTTCCCTATTTTCCCTTAAATGTCTTCTATCCTCATTCACATCCCTTTCTTCTTCTACATTTTGATTTTCTCCTTCATGATCACCTATTTCAACTCTATAAAAAGAATTTGGAAGATCGGCAAATTGATCTCCTTTATAGGTGTATATACAATAATCATCTTCAGATAATCCATCTTCTCCTTCGTTTTCATTCAAGTTTTCATGGTCTAAAACACTTCCAGTCTTTCTTTTCTTATCATTCGCTTTTGTATCATACTCTTCTGAAGAGTAAGTTCTTCCTTTAACAACATTTTTCCCTGCAGAAACCGATTTACTACACACTGAAGATGAAGTACTTGGCAAAGAAGTAGATGACGAAGGTGACATTGATGAAGAACATGCGGCTCCATTGTAAACAGAATTTGTTTTCTTATTATGCGAAGTAAAACCATTTGAAATACTTTTACTTGAATCTCCAAATTTTTTATTACCATTTAAATTTGAAACACTGACTTTTGGTTTTACTCCTTGAAAAAAAGATGTTTCTGATGAGTTATTCGAGGAAGTTTGAGCCTTGTGTTCAGCATCGTCTTCTTGCATTTTTCATCATACTATTATTATATATAAAAATAAATAATGAAAATATTTCTGAAAAAAAAAATAAATGTCATCCTTCAATACTTTACTCAAGAAAAACTTATATAATAATAATAATCATAAGAATGTTTTTATTAAATATACATAGATTCAGAAAAAACTTTTTAGTAATTTTATCAAAACATTAAACAAAGTTACATAAAACTTTGATATTTAAAAAAAGTTTAAATTCTTTATAAAATTTTAATTATATTCTTGATCTTTTTAATTGAACTTATTGATAACGGATAAACACTTTTTAATAATAATAATAATAATAATAATAATAAAGAAAATAAGCATTGAAAATAAAAAATCAAAAACAAGAAAGTTAAATAGTTTAAAAAAAAAAAAAAAGGTAAAGCTCTAATTAGAATGAATTAGTTTATTTACAAAGGAACTCATTTGAATTAAAAAAATAGATAATGGGATCAAATAAATTAAAATTTTTCTCACATGTAAAAACTTACAAATATTAAAATTTACTTATTTAATTTGTTAATTAAACTCTGGCCTTCGATGTAAAAGTAAATCGTTTAATTTACAATTAAATATTTTATTATGACACTCAAAAAAAAAAATAATTAATCGTATAGAAATCCTTTAAACAGTAAAATAATAAATAGAAATGACCTTGCTTCCATTTTACTTTCATGCCTTTGAACCGTGGTACTAGAATTACAACAAATTTACATATTTACTTAAATAATAAAAAATAACATTTTTTTAATTAAAAATTAACTCATTTTATTCTTATCATTTCATTTTTTCAATACATTCCTCTAAAATATTCGATAATCATAAATTTTTTAACGAAATATTAAATAATTAAACAATTTTTTTAAGCCCTTTTCACAAATGCAAAAAAGCCATTTGATAGTCAATGTGTAAAATGCATAGTTTTAAAATACATGATAAAAAAAAAAAAAAAAAAAAGAAAGATGGGTCAAGGATATTTGAAACATTTTAAAACTTTTAACGACCGTAATTTATTTTCCTTTTCTTGTTTAAAAAAAAAAAAAAAAAAAAACAAAAACTTATTAAATACATGTAGGAAATTATTTATTTATTCCTTCTCATATTTTTTTAAATGTAACTTCACTGTTATCACTCTTATCTTCATAAGTCATGAGATTTTATTCATATTAAGAAATTATTATTATTACATTTTAATAAAAGAATTTTATTTAAAAAAAGTTTATTTTAATAATAGAAAATAAGTACAATAATAATAGTTTACATTTTTTAATTTAAAAAAATTCAGTCAAATTACATTAAAAGAAAGAGAAAAAACTATCATATAATACTTTGCTCACAACCAATAAATAATTTCTATTATTATTATTATTAAAAAGTATCTCATTAACGAACTTTTTTTTTTTTTTCAGCCATTAAAATCGTCGTTGGTAATAAATAATAATTGAAAAATGTATAAAATTATATATATATAAATTTTAAAATCATTTTCAATTGTTAACAATACTTGAAAATACTTTTACTTTTTTCCCTTTGGCACATTATTATTATTATTATTATTAATATAAGAAATAATATTGAAAAAAAAAAAAGACATTATGCAATTAACCAATTTGACACTTGAGGTAGAAGTACTAGTTACAAATTTCTACTCAAGGTACTCACGTTACAGTGTAACTGCATTTAACTGACATTGAATGAGTTTATTCATGGATTTCGTTTTTTTTTTTTTTAAACAAAAATAGGCGGTTGATAACTTAATGCTCCTATTTCATCTCTTATCTTCTGTTGAATTCTTCTTTCTTCTGTATGACCATCTTCTCCCAAACCTATTCTTTCTGTATGCCTGTATCCGTGTCGACCATTTACAGCTTCATATTCTCTTCTTCTATATAAACCGGCATCCGGATTAACTGGCCAGTAAAATTGCTGTTAAACAAACAAACAGAAAACAAATTCATACCCCCCACAAAACAAACTTTTTTAAATAATAAAATAATTTTTTAATTTTGTTAAAAACTCAAAGATTTACTTTCCTTTGTCATAAAATCAAAATAATTGTTAATAATAATCTAACGGTCATTTTTATACTTAAATGCATTATAATTTTACATAATATATTAAAAAATATTACAAAATAATTAATTAATTAATATTACTTTTACTTTATGTATTTTTGCACGTAGGCCATAGTAGTATAACGGAAAAAAAACTTATTATTATTATCATTAAAATAAATAAAGTTTTTTTTATTAAAAAAACATACCTGAAAATTAACAGCAGGTCCTGCAATATTATTTCTAATGAATTGCACTAATGTACATTCTACATTTATAATTAATATAATAAATAAAATAAACACCTGTAAACATAACCAAAACAAATAATAATAATAATAATAAAACAGAAAACTTTAAAAAAATTTTTTTAAATTTAAAAATATATATCCAAAATGTTTTTACACAGGAGAAAACAAAACAATAAAGGAAAACTCACCGAAAAAAACTTCATAATTAAATAATTTAAATAATTAAAATTAATTTAAAATCGAAATATAAAAATTTAATATGCCGCATTGAAAAACGATGTTCAAATAAATTGAGTAAAAAAAAAAAAAAAAAAAAAAAAAAATTTCAAATGTTGTAACGGCCAAGATTTCTTAATACTGAACTCAAAAATTGTTTACATGTTCAGGGTCATCAACTTTTTTTTTTTTTTTTTTTCCATAAAGAAATTACAAAATCCAAGATGGCGGGGTGGTGGTGGTGGTGGTGGTTCTGCTGCTTATTCAATCATAAAAGGTTTTAATAATAATAATAATAATAAAACTATTGAATAATTGGGGAGGGGGTGGGTTTACTTATTAAAAAAAAAACTATTATTATTATTATTATTATTAATTTGAGTTCTTTTTTTCTCTCTATTAAATTTTATTTATTAACTTATTGATATTCTTTTATCATGTTCTTACATAATCAATTGATTTATTATTATTATTGTTATGATAATTGGCTTTTAATCAAAAATTTATTCTTATTTATTTACTCCAATTTTTTCATTTGTTTGTTTGTTTGTTTGTTTGTCGAAGCTTTCACTCACTTTAAAAAAAAAAAAAAATCGATCGTGTTAAAATGAAATTATTAACACACGTAAGTAATTATTAATTAATTATGGATTCACACTCGACAAACTTTAAAAATTTTTTTTTGTGTTTTTCAGGTACTCGTGGTTTTTTTTTTATTTGTTATTATTATTCGTTCGAAACCTACAATCGATCGATATGTAAAATTTGTAAGACGTTTACTTTTTTCACCCGATAATCTCAAATATTCTGAAAATATTATTTTTAATAAAAATCATGGCGAAATCAACAGGGACGAATATGAGAAAATGTTTGGTCAAAATGGCGAATTATTAGTCGATGCATTTGGAAAAGGTTTAACTAAAAAAGAACTTGAAAATTTAGGATATCTTTAAAATATCTTCTTCATTTTAAAACGAATACGTTATGTAAATTGTTTTTAAAACTATTACGTCACGAGTACTTTTGTTAAAAAAAAGAAACTTTCATTGGCACATATTTACTGTTTGTCTTATTTGAAAACAAACGATTGTTTGTATTAAGTACTACCCATCTTATGTATTATGTATGTGAATTTATGTATTATTTGGTACTTAATTAATTTGTAAGATTATTTTTAGTTTATGTCAAGGTGTTGTATATGAGGTCTTATTTTATTTTATTTAATGACAATTATTATATATTTAATAAAATTATCATGTTGATGGGGGATTCCCTTCTTTTAACCTTCTTTGTTGTAATTTAAACAAATTATTATATAAATAATAATAAAAAATTATTTATAAAAATTTAAATTGATTGTTTAAATAAAATTTTATTTAATTGATGAGAGAATTTTTTGTTTTATTAATTTTTATTTATTTTTTAACACAATTTTTCGCCCACTCTTATAACATAATCAGCAATATTAGATAGCAAAAGAGTTGTAAATAGTCCATCATTGTGTATGTATGTGTGATTTATTAAAAAAAATGAATGTTTTAATTTTTATTATTATTATTATTATTAATTGTTTTTCATATCAAATAAGTTTTGCTGAAGAATCGAAGAATAAACATGAAGAAAAAAATATTAAAAATGATATTGAAAACATGACAAATTCAAAAAATTTTTCTAAATATCCAAAAACAAGCGTTTTAGCTGACATATTTAGAAAAAAAATTCAAAATTTAAAAACTCATAAAGAGGTAAAGATAGAAAAATTATTCTTTTTTGTTGTTGAAAATGGTTAGTTAAATTTTGTTGAAAATTTAATAATAAATTTACAGGTTGAATTGATTATATTAGTTGATGGATCATATAGTGTTGGACCAAAAAATTTTTTAAGTGAAATGAAATATATACAAAAAGTAATATCAGATGTTGAAGTTGGACCCAAAGCTTTTCGTTTGGGTGTTATAATTTATAGTACTCAAGCTGTAGGTCAATTTTTATTTTAAAAATAATTGTTATAAATTTTATTTTATTTGCCAATTTTTTATTTAAAGGTTATTCATGTAGATCATTTGTCAGTAACCGATGAATTAGATCTTGAAAAATGTTCATTATTACATGTTCAAATACCTAAAATAAAATATCCTGGTAAAAATACAAATACAAAAGAAGCATTAGAAAAAGCAGAAAAAATTCTTACACGTGCAAGAAAAGGAGCAGTAAAAATTATATTTCTTATAACAGACGGTTTTTCAAATATGGGAAATCCATTGCCTATGGCACAAATATTAAAAGATCAGGATACAATTATATATACTTTTGGAATAATAAACGGTCAGTTAACACACATTCATAAAAAATTTGGTTTGGATATGATTTTTGTGATTGCACAAGCATTTAAATTTGTATTAAATGATAGGAAATGCAAGAGAATTACTCAAAATCTCATCGCAGCCAATTGAAGAACATGCTTATTTATTTACTTCCTTTGACGAATTTGAAAAATTTGCCAGAAGAGCTTTACACGAAGATTTATCTCCGGGTACTTATGCTCCAGTTAAAAATTCAAAAATGTGCAATTATCTTTGTACGAATTCCTCAGATGAGGTAAATTTTATATTTCTTATATACACATAAAAAAAAAATTATAGTTAATTAAAACTATTATAATTTTATTTAGGGTTGTTGTTCAGATGGCGCAATTTGTACGTGCGGTCTAATATCCGGCCATTTTTCTTGTTTGTGTCCTCCTGGTTATTACGGAAGTGGTTTGAAAGGAGAAGGATGTAAACGTACGTAAGCTTTCATTTTCAAATTAACCGATTTCTTGCCTTTGCTAAAATTTTATTGTTCTATTATTATGGACGAATTTGAAACAAAAAACAAACACTCTTAAAAATTAAATTTGAATTTGTAGTGTGTCCTAAAGGAAGTTACAGTCAAGGTTTATTTCCGGGAGATATTTTATCTTGTGCCACGTGCCCAGATAAGTATCACACTACAATCAATTTTCCCGCTTCGAACAAATCGTTTTGTGTATGTGCAAATGGTACCGAACCTGATGGAGATAAATGTAAAAGTAAGCTTTTAAGACTATAAAATAAATAAGTTAATAACTTGACAATTAATACATACATTTATATAAATGACGACACGTAATAATTTCAGTTGTATCCTGTCCAACACTTTCACCACCTTCAAATGGTTATTTCGTTAAAAAAAATTGTTCAAATGTAATAAACGCAGCTTGTGGAGTACGATGCCATATGGGATACGTTTTAACTGGAACGAGTGTTAGAATTTGTCAAAAAAATGGCACTTGGTCAGGAATAGAACCAGAATGTAAGGCAAAAAAATGTAATCCTTTAAAGCCCGTACCGAGTTCTCAAATTATCTGTTCAAATGATGACGAAGAAAAAAAAACAATTAAAATGTATGATAAAACTGGAAATGAAATTCAATCTACTCTTATCTCTGCTGAGAAAACAAAACAAAATGTTACTGCTGAATTTCATTTATCTGAAAACACAAACCAAAGCCAAGTTGATTATTTGGTTGGGACAAAATGTTCATATTCTTGCTTAGCTGGTCATTCTATGATTGGATCCAAAACTAGAGATTGTTTACCCATGTTAAAATGGAGTGGTTTAAAACCTACATGTAAAAGTAAGTTAAAACTTTTAAGTGTCTTTATGGACAGTAAAAAAATTTCTTCTTCAATGTACAGAAATTCAATGTTCATCTTTGCCTCAATTACCCAGTGGAAGTATAAAACCTCAAAATTGTACAAGTAAGGGAATAAAACATTCTTTTGGAAAAATTTGTAAATTTTATTGCAATCCTGGATATGAATTAAAAGGACCAAAACTGACCAACTGCACTGGAAAACATGGTACATGGAGTGAGAAAAACAATCCAAATCGTTGCGTGGGTAAGATTTTCTAATTTGAAAAACTTTTACCATCTACTTTCATAAAATTAATGTTTGATTACTTGTTCAGATGTAGAACCTCCAGAAATTGATTGTCCAAAAAATCATTCCACTAAAACAGATGATAATATGTATTTTGCAACTTTGACTATGACTTTACCTAACACAACTGATAATTCTGGAAAAAAACCTGTAATTTGGTCTAAACCACCCTTTGAAGAAAATTCAACCCTAAGGTTTTCAATTGGAGATAGTGAAGTACAAATTTACAGCGTGGATGAATCAGGAAATTATGGTTTTTGTTCTTTTTTTGTAAAAGTAAAAGGTATTTATTTAACGGCCATTGATTCAAACAATTCATTCATAAAAATCCTTTTTTTTTTTGTGCGTTTTTTTTTTTTTTTCAGATGACGAAAAGCCTAAAATACTTGAATGTCAATCCCCGCCAATTTTTTTTATAAGTGAATTACCTTATAATTTTACTGAAATATCCTGGAAAGAACCTGTTTTTGATGACAATTCTGGAATTCCCGTTTCTATCGTACGAACACCCGATAATTTCGTTATAAAAAAAGGAATAAATTCAATTAATTATACGGCAATTGATACGTCGGGAAACAATGAAACATGTTCGATAAATGTTACCATATTAGGTGAAGAAAATATTTCGTGATAAAAAAAAAAAAAATTTGAGATGCTGCCATATTGAATTACGTAATGAGATACTTCATATTTTATCTATAAATTATTTTAGACAATCCGTGTAGTGAAATACCAACGGATACAGACACTCTTTGGAATTGTTCAATTAATGATAAGAAAATCACAACATGTAAACTATCTTGTTCCAGTGGATATGGATTTTCTTCTAATAACATTCCAGATGATGTTATTGATTTAAATTGTACTTATTTTGGAAGAAAAGCTTATTGGACACCAAAAATATACATTGATGATGGTTTTTTTCCAGAATGTACAGGTTGAAATCAATACATAAATGTTACTTACAATTGATTTTGCCATAACTTTTATCTTTGCCCTAATTTTTAACAATCATTCATGTTGAAATTTTATTATTTTAGAAATGGAATTACCCGAAATTGAAATTGAAGTACCTGATTCATTTTGTGATGATTTAAACATGTTATCAAATGATTTAAATAACGAAACATTATCGTTATCAACGACATTATGCGACGAAGACAACTGGAATGAAACTAGTGATGAGTATGATGATGATGATGACGATGGTTTTACATCGAATGAAAATACATTTTTTGATTATGATAATGATAGTTTTATTTTTTCAAAAACCGAAAGAGACAAAAATATCAATTCGATTTTAGCAAATTTATATAAGGTACCCGTTGATAGGTACGAAGAATTAGAAAATCTTATTTCATCGGGAAATGAAAAAGAAAAAATAAAAGACGAAGAGAATAAATTTGAGAAAAATCCAAATAAATCACAGAAAAATTTATTGTATTCGACAGAAGATGAAATTAATAAAAAAAAATTAACAATTGTACAAGAAGAAACTCATAGTTTAAAAGAAAACGATAATGATGATGATGATGATGAAAAAATCAGAGAAAAAAGAAAAGTTAAAAGGAGGAGAAAAAAATTAAAAATTTCACTTAAAGGTTATGAAAATTAAATAAATTTTAATCATTTCAATAAAATAAAAAAAGTAATATTACATAATGTTATTAATTTTTCTTGACAGGTTTAAAAAATAAAAATAAAACTCATTTAATAAATAATAATAATAATTTAAAAGGTGCTATTGGAACAATTGAAAATTTATATGGAAAATCAGGGAAATCAAAAATAAAAACAAAAATTTTTTGTAAAAATGGTTCTTTGCCAAAAAATAATTTTTGCGGTAAGTTATACCTTGATAATAATAATAATTATTATTATTATTTTAAAAAAAATGTGTATAAAAATACTCATTAATTTTTATGTGATGACAGTTAAATGTCCAAAAGGTACTTTTCACAACGTGGACAATTCAAAATGTGACCCATGTCCTATTGGCCATTATCAAGAAACAGAAGGTCAAACATCATGTAAGTCTTGTCCTCGGGGTTTTTTGACGAGAAGAATTCGACGTAAACACGTTAAACAATGTTTAAGTAATAATTATTTCATTGCGAAAAAAAAAAAAAACTTTAATTTTTTAAATTTAAATAATTCATTTATTTATTTTTTTTTTTATTTTTAGAAATATGTCCTCCCGGAAGTTTTGGAAACATAACCAGGGAAACGAATTTATCTCTATCACCTTGCACAATGTGTCCCATAGGATTTTATCAGGTTTTCGAGGGGCAAAGCCGTTGTGAAAGTTGTCCTCGAAATTTGACTACTTTGAGAAAAGGATCCACGAATGAAAAGTTTTGTGTCAAAGCCTCAGAATTCGATGATGCGTGTACGAATATTAATTGTAGAAATGGAGGACATTGTTTTGTAACTGATGGATTTCCTCATTGTCAATGCCTTCCAGGATTTATAGGTAGTTACATAAATTTTTCAATTATTATTAATATTTTAATTTCGAGTTTGATGTTTTGGAGTTTAGTCAAATAATAATAATAATAATAAAACGACTTTGAGTTTCAGTGTTCATTTTAATAAATTTTATTTCAAACAGGATCGTTTTGTGAAAGAACTTTTGATCCCTGTGGTTCGGATCCGTGTTACAATGGCGGACAGTGTCTTCTTTTAGATTTTATAAATTATAAATGTCAATGTTCAGAAGGATTCGAGGGAGAATATTGCGAGAAAAACGTTGACAATTGTTTTTCAAATCCGTGTAATAATCGCGGAGAGTGTACGAATCTGATAAATGATTTTAAATGCGATTGTCATTCTGGATTCACAGGTTAATATGCTACTTTTTATCATTGAACAAAGTTTGAAAAAGTAATAACGTAAATAATAATAATAATAATTAAATACTATTGATAGGAAAAACCTGTAACGAATCATTAAAATTATGCCAAGAACTTGAACCTTGTTTAAATTCCGGTACGTGCATTGACGTAAATGAAACGTACGAATGTGTTTGTCAAAAGGGATTTTACGGACGTCATTGCGATGTTATTTACGATTGCGATTATGAAAATTGTACCTCTGAAATCCCGAAAATAATACCTGATCCTTGTGATAATTATACCTGTTTAAATAATGCCCAATGTGTGTCTGATAGATTCGGTCAACCGACTTGTACTTGTATTTCCGGTTTTCGAGGAAATAATTGCGATGAAGGTATTATATTAATTTAAAAATAAAAAATTTATTATTCTCGTTATTATTATTATTATTATTATTTAAAATTTAGAAATAAATCCCAACGTTATATTAAATTTTCCAAAATATGGAGTGACCGAATATTTGATGTCCGATTTTCCAAAAAATGATTTAACCGAAATATCTGTTTGCGTTTGGATCAAAACCAAAGACATATTTAATTATGGTACATTATTTTCTTATGCCACTTTGGAAAATGATAATGCTTTTACTCTAACCGATTATTCAGGGTAAATAAATACAGACAAACATTTATATTGAAGAAAAATGTAGATTCCAATCATTAATTTGTTTTTATTATTATTTATTTATATTATTAGTGTAGTTTTATACGTTGATGGCAATTATGTCGTCACCGATCTTCAAGCTAATGATGGTTTTTGGCATTTTATTTGCGTAACATGGCAGTCACTCAACGGTCAATGGGAAGTATTTTTAGATGGTGTATTGTTTTCAAACGGAACCGGATTAGCAAGTAATAATAAGATTAAAGGAGGTGGTAAATTGGTATGTAAATTTGGGAAAATTATAAATTACTTTTTATTTTGTTGATGGCAATTTCATGGCAAAAAAAAAAAAAAAATATTTTAGGTTGTCGGTCAGGAACAAGATAGTTTAGGTGGTGGTTTTAACGATGTGGAATCGTTTGCTGGTCAACTGACAAATTTTGACGTGTGGAAAAAGTTATTAACCCCTGCCGAAATAGAAATTTTATACGGAGCATGCGATCCAGGATTTGGAAATTTTATTAGCTGGATTAATTTACTTCAAAATATTAATGGCGACATAACGGTACATTATAAAAATACTCTAATAAATTTTTTTATATTTTAATTATGGGTTTATCTTAAAAATATGTTTTCGGTTTAATTTTTACTTAATGTAAATTAATTAATTTTTTTTTTTTTTTTTTTTTTTTTTTTTAGGAAGAAGAATCAATTTTTTGCAAAACGTGCGATTCTAATCTTGAAATTTATAACGGTGAAATCACGTATGATTTTTCAAAACATGGAAAAGTCGCTAATTACACTTGCAACGATGGATTTATCATTAAATTTGATACCGATAATAATTACAATGATGAAAAAATTACATTTTATCAAAGGAAATGTATGAAATATGGAGGATGGCAAAGAAAAGAACCGAAATGCGGAAGTAAGGAAAAAAATGTATTTGATTGATCAAAATATTATTTATAATGTATTTTATTATAAAATGAATTTATTACAGGAATTTCTTGCGGTTTTCCCGGTTATTTTCTACGAGGGAAAATTTCTGGAGGATCTTACTTATACGGTGATGAAATTACATACAGTTGTTCACCAGGTTATACATTAGAGGGTAATAACATCAGAATTTGTTTATCTAATGGAACTTGGAGCGGGAAACCTCCTACTTGTAGTGGTAAGTTTTTTTTTTTTTTTTTTTTTTTCAACAATTTATTTTTATGAAAATAATAATGGAAAATTTTTTTTTTACAGGTTATTCTACCGAATGTGAAAAATTAATGGCACCGAGATACGGATCAATGTTTGTGTATTTTAATAATACTAAACCCTACAGTTCATCCACTGTTGCCATCGGTGATAGAGTTGAATTTACTTGCGACGAAGGTTACGCGATAAAAGGGTTTCCTATATTAACTTGTATAGAAGGCGGTGTTTGGGACCGTGAACCTGCTACATGTGAAAAAATCTCTTGTAGAATACCCATAGAGTAAGATATACTTTTTACGTTTGCGATAATTATTTAATTATAAAAAATAAAATTATTAAGAAAAAAAAAATTTTTTTTACAAGTTCATGGTTTTGAGTTAGAAGGATTTTAAAAAGTATTAAATTACTTTCTTTTTTTTTTGTTGTTGTTGTTGCAAAAGAATTTCAGATGTTCTTCCACCTACCCTTGATTTTAATTCGAAATTTTATTATGGAAATATTATAACAATAACATGCCCGTCTGGATCAACAAAAAATATATCTTGCGGCCATCTTGGTAATTGGAATTATACGGACGATGTTTGTAAAAGCTTTTGCGAAAAAAAACCGCCACGCTCGATAAGAAACGGGTATTTTGTAGAAGAAAATCCCAAAACTTTTTATAACGAAGATGAAATTCTTAAAATAAAATGTAAAGCTGGTTTTTATCTTCAAGGAGATAATTATTTTAAATGCTCTGAAAATGGAACGTGGATTCAAAATCAAAAAACCGTTTGTCTACGTAAATGCATTTTAAGTTTATTATTACACGCATAATTGTATGAAATATTATTAATGATTGATCAATCATGTTTGTATTTTTAGCTATTAATTGTGGTCCACCACCTCGGCCACCACCTGCTTATCAAATTGTACACGAAGAAGGCTACAATTACAAAAACAAAATTTATCTTCGGTGTTCTAAAGGATATATAAGCGCGGGAGAAATTTTTATGCGTTGTCAAGCTAATGGAAGATATTCTCGCGTGACCAATTACTGCAATAGTAAATTTTTATCATTTATAAAAAACTTAAAACTGATTTTAATAATTTTTTTTTTTTTTAATTACAGTATTTAACCTTTGTTCCTTGCAGAAATTTCTTGTGGTGCACCAATTTTACCTGATAACTATCATATAGCGTCTCATAATTCAGATTACACGTACGGTAGTAAAATTTCTATTTATTGTACTAAAAGAATATTTTCTAATCAGAATTTTAATAACATTATTGAATGTCAATCAGATGGGAAATGGTCCTTTGTACCAAAATGTGAATAATCAGTATATATATAGTTTATAAAAATGAAAAAATGGCTCGGTAATTATAATTACAGATATTATAAAATAAAAGTTTTACAAATCAAGTTTTAAGTTTTTTTTTTCTATTAAAGCTTTCACATACATAATTTTATAAAGTTTCCTTAATCACCTAAAAATAATCATATGTATATATAGTATTGATAAATAATCAATTAAAATTTATAAATTTTATGATAAAAATTTATCAATTATTTCGTCTCTTACAAAAAAAAATTCTTTACTAAATTTTTTATTTCAGTTTTAAATTTCTAAACACAAAAGTGTTAAATTCAATAAAGCCAACTTACCGACCGTAAATTGGGAAAAAATAAAAAATGGCGGCGAAAGTGCTGGAAGCTGTAATAAATAATAATTTATCTGTAGATAATGTTTTAGAATGGTTATCAAAAAATTATAGTATTAATAAAGTAAGCTTTTTATTTTTTAAATTATTTTTTATATATAATTTTTTTTATGTAAGATTTTAAAAAAGTTTAACCATATTGGGTTATGTTGGGTTATGTATTATGTTGTTTTTTTCAATTAAATCCTTCTTTAAATTCTTAAAACTTTCCTATGTTTTAATTCCATTAATATTTTATTCATTTTCTTTTTTTTTTTTTTTTTTTTTCAGATTGAAAATGTTAGTAGTAAACAATATGATTTTGAATGTACTCCTATTGAATTTGTATCTAACTTTTTAATGTTTTTAAGAGAACAAACATCTAGGTAAAGTTACATTTTAATTAATTAAATAATTATTTATATAAAAAAAATTAACTTGATTTGAATTTAAAGCGATATATTTATAAATGATTTGTTTTTTTTTTCAGAAATTTTGAAATTTACGATGCAGAAACTCCGAAAAAAAGTTCCTACACAAGAGTTCATAAAAATATAAAATCATTTGAAGAGCAAAGTTTAGATAGTAAATCATCACTGGGTTCTTCATTTTATTTTAATTGTTCAGATGTTGACTCTTTAAAATCTTTTCCTGCCTTATTATCTTGCTCATCTAATAAATTAGAAAAATTTGAAAGCAGAATAAAAAATAGTGACAACAGTAGTAATAAAATCAATTTGGAAAAAACATCTAGAAGAGTCAAATTATTTTCAGATTTAGAGAATAGCGACAAAAAAAGCGAATTAGACGATCATGATTTAAAATTATTCGATAATTTTTATATAGATTGCAAAAATAATTTTGCATCATCTACTCCCAAAACATTAAAGTCACATTCTAGTTCTGTCGCAAGTAATTTAGGTGCTGGAGAATTAACAAAAAGCTCTGTCGTCGAATCATTAAGTGAAAGAATGTCTACAAACTCTTTTAATTCCATAACTGAAATTTCATCTTCTAAAAGCGTGTCAATTAGTGATGATTCTTCTTTTAAAAATAAAGACAATAAAATGAATAGCAAAATAACTTTAGGAGATTTTATGGTAAACGATTTGAGTATTGGTGATAATAAAAGGGATAAAAAAGGTAAATATAAAAAGAGAATTCAAACCATTAAATTGAATAGTGTCAGCAATAGGAGTGCAATTCATGATAAATTTGAAAACTCTATTGATAATTTACCGAGGAGTTCAATTTTCAAGACTGATAGTAATAATTTAAACGATGTTCAAGTAGAAGAATTATCGCAAATGGTAAGTTTAAATCTCAAAATAAATTTATTTTAGTTTTTTTTAAAGAAATTTATGAATGAAATTAATTTAAAATTTCAATAGTTTGAAAAGGGAGAATAATAAAATGCTAACAATATAGAAAAATAAATGTCTAAAAAAAAAATTATTTTTTTTTATGTTGCAGAATTCTAAAATTACTAATACAAGTTTGGAATCATCGAATAATAATAATAATAAAGAGCCTAATATGAAAAAGGTCACTTTTGTCAATCAATTAAAAATTTTATCTAAATTATATTCTTTTTTAATAAGCGAAAATTTTTGTCAAAATATTTTAATGGAATTTTGTTTTATAATAAGTTTGTTATTAATACAAAATCATGACAAAAAAAATCCAGGAACGGGATTGGAAATTAATGAAAACAAAAAATATTTTGGGAGCGTTCACAATTGTGTTTTTTTCGCCGTTGAAACTTTATGGCATCAGAGGCATAATTTACAATTTTTAAATTTACCTGCTTTAAAGCTTTTGTCCGAAAATGATAGAATAACCGAGTTTAATATTGAATTAAACGAATATGTGAAAAAAACTTATTTGCAAAAACAAAACAGTGACGAATCGAAAAAATGTCTTCATCAATTCAAAACCGAAAATGAGGGCAAGTTGTTTTTAAATTTAATTATATTGTGTATTCAAATGAAATTTTATTTTTCGAGTAAAGTAATTATTGTAATGATATGATTAACAAAAAAAAAAAAAAAAAAAAAAAAGTAATCGAATGTGATTGCATATTTTATTGCACGCATTTAAAATACAAGTCACAATGTTAAGTCGCATTATCACTATTATTATTATTATTATTATTATTTTCATTTCATCAGATTTATAATGTCATCATTTTTAATTCACAAAAAAAAAAAAAATATTTATTTTTATCAGGAAATGTATCATTTCAATACGAAACGGACAATCGTGAAAATTTCACATGCGATTCGAGTTTTCACGCTTTTCGCAAACAAAGAGATTTATTTTATAATATATTGGCCATTTGGGAAGCGAATCATTTAACTCCCGGATGGATATTTTCCGTTGGTTTGGGTTCGAAAATTCGATCACTTTTAGGAATCAGTTCGGATCCCATCAATTTATTACATTTCGCACGGTTATTCCGTAATCAATTGATAACGTCTTGCTGCGGAGAAAATCAGGGAAAGGTATTATTATTCATTCATACAAATCATTTTCGACATATTTAACACAATTATTTAAACTTTATTGTATATACTCGTAGGAAAACATGAACGAAAAAATATTTCAACTTCTTCCCACTGCGGATCCAAATAAAATAATTCGGTTAAGAGCTCGACTCGTGGGTTCGTCAAAAAGGCAGGGACCTTGTCCGGTACCTGATTTTCCCGGGTATCAAGAATTTTATAAAAATTTTATTTTATGTTTGAATCACAGTATATTTCACCAACATTTAAAAAATAGTTTTACCGATGAAATTCTACGGTTAAACGATACCGATTTTACGGAAAACATAGAAGAAAAGGGTAATGATGATAATAATAATAATAATAATAATAATGACGATTTTAAACGTTTGTTAAAATTTGGAAAAAGAAACTACAGCAATAAATTTTTTTAAAAATTATTTTTAGAGTCTATCGATGAACAAAGATATTTACAATGTACAAACATTTTGAGATTACTGGCAAAATTTTTAGGTTTTTTAGAATTTATGCCGTATTTCGGTGAAAAAATTTATTCAGACAAAATATTGAGCATACATTGTTCAGTGAGACATAACGTAGGTATGAAATGGTTGTTGAGATTTGATTTTAATGAGATTTTATTGATTTGTTTTGGTCTTTTTCAGACGTTACCACTTTTCGACATAAACGAATGTTTGGAGTGTGCCGTGAAAAAGGGAAAATTAACATTGACCATTCCGTGGATCGTTAGTTATTTATCAATGATCGATTATTATTCGGCACATTTACAAATATATCGTAAAATATGGAAATTATTAATAGTAATATATAAAAATGTAAACGAATTTAATAATAAGAGAAATAGTTTTTATTTGAAAATAATATTAGGGTACATATTTCAAAATCCAAATTTTCCACCAGAATTATTTTATAACATATTAAACGATATATCGAAAGATGTATTAAATTCATTTATAACTAAAATGGAAGACGTTTCGAAGGGATTAGATTCATACGATTTTGTACACGAAAATATTCTTTACGCGGTTTGCCCTTATTTGAATGAAATAAATGTCATACTGAGTGAAAATTTGGGTTGTAATGTGAGACATGTAAAACCTGTGACAACTCAAGAGAAAAGTTTTTCAAAATCACAACAAATATCAAAACAATTAGAGGTAAGACAAAGGTAAATAAATAAATAAATAAATTATCATTTGTTTAATTATTATGTTCCATTTAAAAAAAATGTAAATTTGAATATTGATAGCTTCGTTTGGAGAGTAGTTTTTTACACAATCAATCATCTTCGACAAGGAAAACAATTGAATTTGTCACGGAAAGAATAGCATCGATAGCCATTAAAGAAATGATACATAATATAATTCCAAAAATAAAAAAAGAAGCATGGATGGAACTTGATAATTTACCACTGATAAAATCGGTAATTTTTTTGAAATCGGATGGATTTTATGGAAAATGGAATAGAAAATGGAAATTTTTTTTTTTTTTTGTTTTAGAATGAAATAGAATCGACGGCTGATAATTTATCGAAAACTTATTATAAAAAATTACAAACCGTGTGTAGGGAAAAAAATTGGACGACGAGTTTAATACGTTCGGAAAATTCAATAAAATCATTATTGAGTAACGATTTACAACCTTCGGTAATCGAAACATGTTTTAAAATAACGTGTCGTCAAGCAATGGAAAAAATCGATAAATGGATGCAAAGTCATTTGACCCTTGGTTATTATTATTATTATTATTAACCTTTTTGCTGTTTTTTTTTTTTTCGAATGTAAAAATGTAATTAAATTATTTTTTAATAATATTTCAGCGATGATAAAAAAAGATTTTGTTGTAAAAATACAAAAAAAAATAAATAAAATATATTCAGAGTCTTCTGATATCATAACACAAGATTCAATTGATGATGATAAGGGTCAATCTAATAATAATAATAATAAATATCATTTATGTTACGTAACGGAAACGGTTGGTACGAATGATGATGATGGCGGCGATGGCGATGGCGATGGCGGTGATTCCGTACCTGCTTCACAAATATTATGTGCCATTAAAGAATTATCGTGTAAAGTTTACGAAAAAAAAAATTGTTTCATCGAAGTTGAATGTTTAATTGAAGAAGCAACGAAAACGTTAAAATTTAGAAAAGATGTTGTTCCGGTTGCAAAAAACGTCATTTCCTGTTTAATCCTTGATCTCGTTGTTATGTCTTGTAAGTTTTTCCCATTTTTTTATATATTCGCGGGAAATAAATTAAAATTCCATACGCCATATTTATTTTTGTTTTTTTTTTTCCCAGGTATTTATTTTGTAAATATTCAAAACATATTAGAAAAATTTTTTTCATTTTTAAAATGTTTCGAAGGTAAAAGGGAATCGTCGTCGAACCTGGAAAGAATCATATGTTCTAGAAATATGTCAATTATATTAAAAGAAAAGAGAATAGAAAAGGAAAATTCATGGAAAAATTTAGCAAAATTATTATTATCACTTTTAGAAAATGATTTTCTAACAAAGGAACAATTAGAATCTCAATTGTTATTTTTTTTCAGGCATAATTTTGAAAAAGTAAATAATAATTATTATTATTATTATCGACAAAACTAAATCATTATTTATATTTAATAAAATTATTTATTTTTTCTTCCAGGATGACGTCAAGCAATATTTAAATTTTATATTGGAAATATTCGAAACATATTCGAAAAAAAATGGTTGTGATAAATTTACACTCCTTTTAGAATACATGATTGAAACGCTTAACGATAACGATTACATATCGGATGAACTCGCATGATTCCCCCACCCCCACCCCCCTCGTAATCATCATCATCATCATCATTCTTATTATTATTTTTTTTGATTTTAAATCGAATTATTTGCTCAAACGGAATTTATTTATTAATTATTAATTCCCCCGATATTATTATTTTAAACAATTTTAATATATAATTGTAATAATTTTAGTTATTATTATTATTATTTTTTTATTTTTATTTTTTATATAATAATAATAATAATAATGATTTAAATGAAAAGAATGCAAGTACACGTGCCTCATAAAATTATTAATTTTTAAATATATATATTGAAATGACAATTTAAAAAAAAAACAAATCAACAAATCTTTTTTATTAATTTTAATTTGTATGTTTATTTATTTATTTATTATTATTATTATTGTGCTCACCGAGAGATAAATAAATACATAAATTAATTAATAATTTATTAATTGAAAATTATTGAATGAATTGAAAAAATTATCCCATAAGTGAAATATGAAAATTTAATATAAATTTTATTTACGAATCAAATTTAAATTTCAATTTAATTTAATTTAATTTTTTTATTATTTTAACGTATCGATATTATTATTATTATTATTATTATTTTACGAATATTTTTTTTTTCTTAAATAATTAAATAATTAATAAATAATTTATTTATTTATTTATTTATTTATTTTTATTCGGGTAACGTGACATAACCTCCGACGCCATTTTAAATTTTTTTTATTTAAATAAATGAATAAATAAAAAAACTAAAATTTTTTTCAAATAAATAAATATAAATATATAATAAATTATTTATATCTACATTAGTTACAAAATATATATATTAATAATAATAATAATAATATTTAATAATTTATGTAAATATTTTTTTTTTAAAGTAAATTTTCATGTTGATATCATTAAATAATGATTTGAAATAATTTATTTAATTATTTAATGTTGGGGGGTGGAGCAGGTTCAATGACCTCGTTAAAATTTTTTCCCTAAAATGTTTTCCAATGAATTTAATGCTGCTGGATTATCATCAGATTTTTTACTGTGGTAAACTTCGTCGTAATTCTAAAGTTAAAAAAAAATGGCGATTTAATATCGTTAAATAGAAAATAGATAATAATAATAATAATAATTAATAATTACTTTGAGTAAATTTCCAGGGAAACAGGATTTCTGTCGTTTTTTTATAACGAATTCACTCGTCATAAACCATCTTGATTCGTAACATTCTTCAACTGTCGGTCGTTTGCTGTTGGTTTTTTAAAAATTATTATTAAATAGAAAGTTTTTATCATTATTATTATCATTATTATTATTATTATTATTATTATTACCTTGGAGCTCTTTTAAATATTTGCATTAAAAATCTAACGGCTTCTTGCGTTAAATTCTTATGCAAAGGTTCAAATCTATATCGTACGAATTTAATATTTTGTCGAGTTTCTTCTTCCGTTTCTCCAGTGAATGGAGTCACACCGGAGAGTAAAACGTAGGCTACCACACCTAAACTCCATATGTCGGTTCGTGGAAAAGCAGGTTCGTTACAAATTATTTCAGGAGCTGGAAATTAATAATAATGATAATATGTAGTAACAGGTACTTTTCAAACAAAAAAAAAAAAAAATTTTCCTACCGGTGTAATCCGTTATCGGAGCGTTGACGATCGTGCCTAATTTCGATACTTTTTGAGTCGAACCGAAATCAATAAGTTTAACTTGTAAAACTCTATCAGATGATAGGACGATGTTATCAGGTTGAAGATTTAAATGACACAACCCTCGCCAATGTAGGTACTGCAAACCGTCCAATACCTGAAATGATAAAATAATATTTTCATATTTCAATTTAAATTAACAGGTTTCGGCATCAATTAAACGTACCTGAGTGAGAGCAGTCACGATCATATCTTCGTTGAATTCTTTTCGAGATGCAAAATACGTTAGAATGTCGATTTTTTCAAGTTGTTCCATAACGAAAACCGTTAAATTCGGCGCGGGACGCATTGCGCATAACAAATTAACGATCCTTTGATGTTTTAAACTTTTAAAGCTCTCGAATTCTTGTGCCACGTTTTTTTCAGTGTTTGAATTAACATCGATCGCTTTCGCAACTATATTTTTATTAGTTTCTTTATCGACTCCTTCCAAAATGACGGAAAACTCTCCCCTGAAAGGAAAATTATCCTTTTGTAAGGTATGTTAATGCATGGAAAAAAAAAATAAAATTCAGTTTGGTAAAACACCTCGCCATCACCGAATTAAGTTGATATTTTTGTTCAAAGTTGGAATCTGTCGTCCAGGTTATGGGCGAATCTTCAACTTCGTAATTCAATTCAAATTCGTTATTTGATGAATCCATCTCGCTCGTGTTTTCCGTTTCTCTTTGCATTTTTTCCTGTGCATCCGACATGTTAATCTTAGCACTTCCTGTTTGTTAAAATAAAATTTTTTTAGTTAGAAAGTAAAAAATAAAAAACTCCATCGGATTATTAATTCCTAACCTGGTTCGGATGTTTGCACTAATTGTAACGGTAAACTTGGAGCACTCCAACCTATGCAATTTTTAGCGAGTAACCGGAAATCGTAACTCGTTTCCGGTATTAAATTTTTCACTAACCAAAAATCTAAATCGATATTGTCAGCGACTTTTATCCAATCAGTATCGTCTGAAAATATCGAATACCGTTAAATTTTTCGAATTCAATTTTTAAAAAAAACAAATCACGTGAATAAAATGACAACCTGATTTTTTATATTGTAAAGAATAACAAATAATTGGAATATAAACATCGTCACTCTCCGGTTTCCATTTGATTAAAACTTCCGTGTCGGAAACTTCACCGACTTCCGGTGGATTTGGTGATAATGGTACTGATGAAAAGACGGCTCTCATTCTGGCAATTGTTTGACCGATTTTATTTTTCGCCACGACTTTGTAAACTCCAGCGTCGTTTTTGAGCGCAGGTTCAAATTTCAAATAAAATCTTTTTTTCTCATCGGAAAACATTTTTATACGTGAACTTTCGGGTAACACCAAATCATTTCTAATTAATTAAACAAAATTAAAATTATTAATTTATTTTAACTGCAAGTTAATAATTTAACAAAAAATGCATTTACTTAAACCACTGAACAATCGGTTCGGGATCTCCAGTGACTAAACAACTAAATTCTCCAGGTTTATTCGGGATGATGGCTAAATTTTTTGGTTTTTCTCTGAAAAATGGTAGCTAGAAAAACAAAAAACAAATTTTTATTATGGAGTTACCACCTCCATCATCCCCATAATTAGTCTTCACTCACTCGTCCATCTCTTCTACTTTCCAACATGGCTTCAGCTTCTGCATGATTATCCGACCTACATCCAATTTCGTGTTTCAAACGTCTCAACGTTCCAGTTTCATCAGTGCCGTATTGACTTAATTTTGCTCGTCTTTCGTCGTCTATTTCTTCATCCATTATATCCATAAATTTTCTTCTTTCTTTTATTACCGGAGTCTAAACGGAGATATTACAATTTTTCGGGTAACAAATTTTTTAATATTTAATTTACTAAAAAAAAAAAAAAAAAAAAAAAAAAAACTCATACTCTTTTATCTATATTTTCAGGTCCTCCTGATACAATACCAAGCGGTCTCTCGGCAGCTACTTTCATGTAGTGACGTAATCGACATGGTAAATCAACATCACGTAATTGCAAAAGGTAAGTGTCAGGTCCGCACTGGTACCTACATTCAACAAAATCAACCGTTTATTAAGTTATTTTATGTTTTGTAGTGAAAAATTGATTTGTATTCATACGCACTGGCTTTCCGATTTAAAATCTCCAATTTCGTAGTCTAAATTCTCTCTTGGAATCGATGGAACATTTGAAATAGGATGACCTCTGGGCGTTTTAACAGTTTTTGACGGTAAATCATAATCGTTGGATGAGTAATCCAAATTAGGCGGATAAACCATTTTAGAAGGATGAGTGAAAGCATTATTGAGAGGTTCTCTTCTGTACCACGGTCGGCAATTTGCATTGTCATACCAACTTCTGAAAAAAAAAGAAAAAAAGTTAAAGTAGTAACGGTTTTTAATAAATAAGTGGAATAATAAATATTTTATCTTACTTTAAAGAATAATAATAATTTTTCAAATTATTTGTGCTTATTTTATATTGATCGTGTGCGGATTCGTTTAATTTCAAGAGCCAAGGATGACGCAAAGCATTTTTAACGTCCATTCTATCTTCGGCTTTAAATGTGAGCAATCTTGTTATGAAATCTCTTGCTTCGCTCGATATGTTTGAAAAATACTCCTCGTCAAATTTCCACGTTCCTTCAGCATGCAGAAAAACATTTAGAAAATATTTAAACAAAAAAGGAAAAAGGGGGGGGGAAAATAAAACCGAGTACCTTCTTTTATTCTAGTTAATGTTTCTCTATCGTTGTTTCCTTTAAACGGTGAAATACCCGAAAGTAAAATATAAGTTATGATTCCCAGAGACCATAAATCTGCTGAATAACTGACTCCGTCGCCATTGGCCACTTCCGGTGCAACAAATTCTGGCATACCTGTCATGTAAATATATTAAATTTATTAATTAATTATTTATTGTAAACGCGGAGTATTTTTCCTTTTCAAATACCATAATTCAGAGCGCATAAATTGTTCAGAGTGATTCTTCTGCTTAGACCAAAATCGCATAGTTTTAACTCATCGCCATCTGGACGAGAAAGAAGCAAATCATTTAACTGTAATAAGATTTGAAATAATTAAAAAAAAAATTTTGTTTTTTTTCGGGGGGGGGAGGGAGGGAGGGAGAAGAACATACTAACCGATAGTGACAAATGTGCGTAGCCACACGAGTGCATGTATTCTAATCCCCATAAAATTTGCCTTATGTATTTGGCTATTTCTATTTCGGTTATGTAAGTTTGTTTAGTTATCCATTCGATGAGTTGCCCACCTCCGGCTCTATAAAAAATTATGTAAGGAAACGTTTTAAACTCGTAATGATAATAATAATAATAATAATTGAATGAATAAATTAAAAAGGATACAATTCCATGACGAGAACTAATAAATCGTTCGTGTCAAATGAATCGTACAAACGAATTAGATTTTTGTGATTTAACATGTTCATTATGTTGTATTCGTTTAACATGAATGGTTTGAGCTCAGAACGACCGTGCATGAATTTAGCGGCGTAATTTTGACCTGAAAATCAATAACAAAAGTTATACGAAAATATTTATATTTTAAATATTAATGAGGTATTCAAAATTATAAAAGAATTAAAACCTGATTTTCTTTCAACTGCGTGATACGTTATCCCTTGAGTTCCTCTACCTAATTCTAAACCAATATCGTAGTAATTCGAATGAGGTTCCGTTCTTTTTTTTATATTTCTCTCTCCCCTGTAGGTTGCATATTTATAAACCTGAAAATTATTCAATTACTTTAACGTAATGAAAATATTTTTTTTTAAATTTCTTTTTTTTACCTCTTCATTTTCTTCGATGTGAATCATGGCCGAAGAACTAACAGTTCCGGCAAAATTTGTTGCCGATATAGAATATAACCCGGCATCTTTTGAAATGGCATCGTTTATTGTCAGCGTGTACGTGTCAGAATCCTTTTTCTCAATTTTTATCCTGGAGGATGACGTTAAAGGTTGCCAATCTTTGTACCATTTAATTTCCGGATTCGGTACGCCGTAAATCCGAGCCGTTAAAACTCCAGATTCCCGTAACAATATGTACGATTCTTCAGGTCTTCTTATGAAATATGGAAGTTCACCGATTTCGAGTCGAACTTTTTGCCTGGCTTCTCCGTGTTCGTTTTTGGCAACCGCTTCGTACCATCCGACATCACGATCGAGCATTCTAATTAATGGTTCGTTTTATAAATAATTTATTCATTTCGATAAACAATAAATGTTTCATTTAATTTACCCATTAATAAAAAGTGTCGCTTGACCATTTCCGGTATAACTACAATCATATCGTCCACCCATTCCTATCGGCTCATCGTTAAAATAATATGTCATGGTGGGTTTAGGATAACCGTAAACAAACCAGAAAAGACTCGAATTTTGATTTTTTATGCCATATTGAACGTCGTATTCCTGACGTAGAAATTCAGGAGCGTGAGCATAAGAGTCATGTGACGGCCTGTCCAAATCGAATCCTTTAGGTATTGCAGGAGAATCAAAATTAAATTTCGGCCTTCGTAAATCGATGCCATCTCTTGAATCCGAAATAATTTTCTGTCTGAAATTTCATCGAACAATTATTATTTATTTCAACTTAAGTCTAATTTTAAAAATAATGTATTATACCTGTAGGTTTCGGTGTACGGCGATGGATCACTAATTCCATATTTATTTTCTACCCGTACACGAAACCTGTAATCCTGGAAAGGTTCTAAATTTCGTATGTCACAAGCGCAACTTAAAATTCCTAATAAAAAAAAAAAAATTTTAATTAATGATAATTATTACTCAAAGTGTGGAATCGTTAAAAATTTCGTTACCTTTTCTAGCGGTAAACCAATCACCATCTGGTATTTTGCACATTTCGAGAATATAAGTAACAGGAGGTTGAGGCCTTATTGGCAGGTATGGTTTCCAAGATAATGTCATATGTCTATCAGTCATTCTACTTATAATGGGTTTATCAGTGAGTGCAGAAGGTATTTCGCATTCGATTTCTTTTTTCCGAGGTTTTTCAGGTACGGTTACTTTCTTTTTGTTTTGTTTCGAATCTAAAAAATGTATTTTAAGGTAATAATTATATAAATTTTTAAGTAATTTTGCAAATTTTATTTACTTACAATCGCAAATAAGTTTAGCCGAACAATCTGCTTCTCCATATTTATTACTAATTTTTAATTTATACGTTCCAATATCGTCGTCGTTCACGTTATAAATCGTGAGTCGAATCAATCCGCTGTCTTCGTAATCGACTTTAAACCTGCTGTTCGTTAGTAAAAGTTTATTGCCATCTTTAAACCATTCCATATCCGGTTTTGGAAAACCTGCACAGCAAGCTGTAAATTTAGCATTCATTCCTTTGTAAACGTCACAATCGCTAAGTTTTTTCAAAAAGGTCGGCGGTTCAAATTGTTGTTTGTCATCTCTGATAAAAGAAAATATAACGCTTTTGAAAAAAATTGCTTTTATAAATATTTTTATGTCGTTTTTTAAATATTAAAAATTTATTACATTTCTTTTTTGATATTGAGTTGAGCAACACAATCAGCTTTTCCTGCTCTGTTGAAAGCGCAACACCTATAAAATCCGCAGTCTTCACGTTTTATATTTTTTATATTCAAACTAAATCTGTCTCCATCTCTTTCCATTTTATATTTGTCACCATCATCATTAATTTTTTGACCGTTAAAAAACCATTCAGTTTCAACTTTTGGATTTCCCGTGATTCGAGCTTTAAGTACGACATCTTTATCCAAAAACTGAAAGTACATTTTAAAAGTGGCAATAGAAAGAAAATTCCTTTTTTGGAAATTTGTGTATTTATTAAATTACAAAAAAAAAAAAAAAAAAAACGAACCTGTTCGGTATCTTTGAATTTTTCCACGAAAACTGGTTCTTCAAAAATTTTCCTTACTTTAACGTTACCGGTACTTTTTGCTTTTCCCAAATGATTAAGCAAATGACACGTGTAATTACCAGCATCAGACAATTTGCAAGGTTTTATTTCTAAGCTCACCTAAAATTTATAACGTGTCATTTCATTCGCGTAAAACCTGAATTTATAAATTGTTTACCTTTTTGCCATCAAATGTAGGTAGAATTCGATCGTTTGGTATTAACGGTTTGCCATCTTTTTCCCAAGAAATATCTGGAATTGGATTACCGGAAATGGGAGCTGATAAAATTATATTGTCATCCTCATCAACGGATTCATTATTTAGAGGACTGGTAAACGATGGTTCTTTTTCATTCTTTCCTTCGACTTTTTTACCTGATTAATTATAGAGGAAAAATAAAATTTGTTTTTTTTTTACTTTTTGGTTTAATTAATTCTGATTTTGCATACCCAAAACAACCAGAGGAGCCTTAGTCGAAATACTTCCTTCATCGTTAACAGCTGTGGCTTCGATTTCTCCAGCATTTTCAGGAGTACATTTATTTAATATCAATACTTCACTTCCATCGGGTTCCGACTTGATAATAATATTTTCACCATCGGGTACTATTTCCTTTCCGTTATGAGACCTACGATTTATTAATATTTTCATCAAAAATGAAATTAATTTAAAATTATTTAAAATGTCGGGGGGTAATATTTACCATTTTATGGCAGGTTTAGGATTGCCACTTGCTTTGACAGAAAATTTGACGGGAGATCCCTCGACGGCGGTAACAGGTAAAAGGGTAGAATCAAATTTTGGTTTTTTAGGAGCTTCCATAACTTCAACTTTAGCTTCTTGCGATGCTTCTCCTAATTTGTTACTAACTTTTACTGAATAAACTCCAGCATTTTCGGGTTTTAAAGAATTTATTTTTAATTTTAATGTTCCATCTTTTTCATTAAAACTAGTTTCACCTTGACTGGGCTTTAAAGGAACGCCATCTTTGTACCTGCAGCAAAAAAAAAAATTGTTTTTGATTGCTTTAATTTAAAATTTAAAAAAAAAAATTTATATTAAAATTAGGAGGTTACCATTTGATTTCTGGAGGAGGGTAACACGTTATTTTTGCTTGCAGTTGTATTGGGTTTCCTTCTTTTTCTGAAACATCTTTTAAACCTTCCACGAATTTTGGTTTACTACTTTTCGCTGGAGAAAAAAATAATTTCACGATTATAAAAGCCAATAATTTAAACCGTTAAAAATGTTTTTATTAAAACTTACGCTCCACGGTGACGGCGCAATGTCCCGTTTTTTTCCCGTTTGGATTTTCAGCATCCAGAGTGTACAAGCCACCTTTTTCTGGAGTCATGTTTTCTATAGAAAGTTTTACAACACCGTTGGGAAGTTCTGTAATTTTAACATCACCGCCTGGAACTAAAGGTTCTCCGTCTTTGGACCATTTTAATGTAGGTTTGGGACTTCCAGACACTTTGCAAGTCAATTCCAATAAATCTCCCACTTCTAAACTTTTCGGCAAACCTTTTTCGAAAACTGGAGCAATTTGACTCATATTCAATTTAAATTTATTTTCTGCTGTGCCCATGGCATTCGTTGCTGTTACTTTATACTAAAATTAAAATAAATAATATTTAAAATTTTTATTTGTTAAAATTCAATGAGTTATTGGAAATTTTTATAAACTCACTTCTCCAACATCGTCTGCCTGGAATTGAGTAATATCTAACGAAGTTGAAACTTGACCCTCTGTTTGTGTTTTTAACGTTATTCTATCTGTATCCGTTAATTCTTTTTCATCTTTGTACCATTTAATATCCGGTTTTGGAATTCCATTACATCTAACTAAGAAATTAGCATCTTCACCATCTTTCACATCAGCATCTTTTAGAGGTTTTACAAAAGAAGGTTTTTCACCTGGTAAACATTTTATACATTTTTTAAAAGCGTTTAATGGCTACAAATTATTATTATTATTTTTTTTAGAATCTCACCGTGAAGGCTCAATTTAACTTTTTGTTTGCTTTCTCCAGCTTTATTAGTTGCAACCAAAGTGTATTCAGAAATATCAGTTGTTTTTATGTTTTTAATTATCATTTTATAAATTCCTTTCGTTTTTGTATTTTCAAATACAAAATGACTATCACTCTCAATTTTTTCTCCTTTACCATTTAACCTGTAATTGACAATTCAATAATAAAAGGTTAAAGAAAATTTTAATGAATATTTTTAATTTGGTTGTTGTGTTCCAAACTAAATCTGACCCCTTGTGAAAACTTTAGTGCAGACATTTATTTTTTTATCTTTATATATGAGTTATCTAATTCCTTACTTAATTGTTTGGTTTTGCTTAGTAATGAATAATATGATCTCTCCGTTTAAATTGGGACAAACATTTCATTCATCCCTTCGCCATTAAACAACTTTATACAAAGTTGCATTCTCGCTGACGAATGAATAGTCAATAGGTTTACATATAAATAGTGGCTCACATTACTCTATATTCAGTCTAGGGAATTGGTTGGCCATGGGTACTCAGTCTGTCTTAGTCTGTTTAGTCAATCTAGAATGTGGATCTAACAGCATTGATTTCTACTTATAATTTATAACTTTATATTGTGTTTGTGTCTGAATTAAGTTTACTCTATTTGTTTAAGTTGTAATAAAGGTTTATAATAAATTGGAAGTCCTCAAACAACTACGTGTCAACAGGATTTGGTACATCACAAATAGAAGTACAAAGTAAAAATCTTTGAGGTGGTGTCAAGATCATGGAACCATAACATTACCAAGAAACTTCCACAGGAGAATCTGATATGATTTCTGCTTCAAACACAGCATCTTCGTTGAGTATAGCTACAACATCTTTTAATCGTTTTATTTCCGGTTTATGTTCTTCTTCTTCTTCTTCTTGAATTTCAATTGTAAGGCTTGCCTAAGGTTGAAAATTATTTTCTTATCATATTAAGATTAATAAAACAATAACATAATGATAATTATTCAATATTCCTACACTGGATTCACCATATCCATATTTATTATCAGCTTTAACAAGATATAAACCAGCTTCTGCTTCACTTGGTTTTTTTATTTTCAATGTGCAAGTATACTCTTCTTTATTTTCATCATCAGTTGATTTTACTTTTTCTGAAATGAATTTCTTTCCATCAACTTGTATCTGAAATTAAAATGATGAAGTTTTACATCAGATTTTTATTGTGTAGACATATTTATTTTATGATTATGATTTAGATTCAATCATTGTTTAGGTACATAATAAAATTTTAATAATCTTATTTACCTGTTTGCCATTAAGAGACCAAGTGATTTCCGGTTCAGGATTACCAGTTACTGTACAAGTGAAAGAAACTTCTTTTTCTTCTTTTGTAACTTTCACATCTTTCAATGGTTTTTTAAAGCTGGGTTTTATTTCTTCACCTTTAAATTAAAATATTTTTTATTACTATCAAGTTCAATAATTAAATCAATTCTTATTTAATATTAACTTATATGTAATCATACAGCAAATGCACTGCTAAAATTGATAGCTGCTAAAATAACAGTAGGGGGGTTTAAGTAATAAAGAAAATTTTAATTTTTTTGGTTTTACAAATGAGAGCTGCAAAGAATTTGCTTAAAAATTAATTTTAGTTAATATATACATTATAAAATAAAATAAAAAAGAAGATAAAAATGAACGTGCATACGTACGAGCAGAAACAATGAATTATGAAGAATTCATTAAAAATCCGTTAAGCTCTCCGCCATCCGCAAGCATAAAAAAATTTTATCGCGCGTCATTAAATAATGCTGAATTTTTACTTTTTTTTATTTATTTATTTATTTACTAACAATAATAATTATGTAAGTGTAAACGTATTTGTTTGTGTGTTTGTTTCGTTTGTTCGTTTGTTTTCTCTCGTGTTTTTTATAATTGTTTGTTTGGTTATGCAACATAAAATGGCCGATTCATTGCTAAAAGCGTTATGGTCATGTTTTCTGCAAATGCACCTCAACATTTTTGTAAAAATTATGCAAAATTATGTTAATGTGTTTTTTTTTTTTTTAAATGAAATTTGTTATAAACTACCTTCTTTTGATGTATCCGCTTCTTTCGTTAATATTTCTTCTAAAACAGATCTTTGTTTCTTAATTCTTTTTAAAAGATCACTTACGACAGGATCATCGTCAGGAGTCGATTCGCGGTCGATTTCATTGGTCGATATTTTTTGAGTTTCGTATTCTGCTTTTTTTATGTATGAGTCACGTGATATGTCGTTCGATTCTTTTTCCGTTTTATTTGTAATTGGCATTTCCGGTTGTTTTTCAATGTCTTCCGATATTGCATCATCATGTTCGTTATCTTGTAATTCGTTTTCTGATTGTTTATCGTTTTCGAATTTCGATGTTTCGAACGGTTTTTTGTGTTTTTCGGGTATTTCTTCATCGTCTTTTTCATCATACGATTCTTTGTCTGATTTATTATTCGGTGAGTAAAAATAATCAACTGTTTTTTGTGAATCAGGTAGTTTATCATTCTCTTCTATTTCATCAGAATTTGTATCATTCGATTCAGATTTAGAAGATTCATCGGGTTTAACATTATTAGATTCACTTAATTCATTTTCATTTATTTCCATATCGGCAATTTCGGCTTTTTTAGAAGACGGTTTAATTTCTTCTTCTATTTTTTTCAAATCAGTTTTATTTTCCATCCAAGTCGCGGATTCTTTCTTACCATTTTCCAATTCAAATTCATCTTCGAGTTTTTCATTTAATTCACCATTACTATTATTTCTCGATAAACTTTTTTCATCTTCGGAAACGGAATTAATTGATACTCCTCGATTTACACGTAATTTACGATAAGAAATTTCATTGTCGCTATCCACACATTCTTCTACTACTCCAACAACTTCCAAACTACTATTTTGTGTTTCTTCAATTTGACTATTTTCAATTATTTCTTCAAATTTAACGCTTTCCCTTCGTCCCATTAATAATTTATTTAATGGTAGTTTTAATGTATCGACTTTTTCTGGTTCTGCTGGTGTAATATATATATATATATAATGTAATATGTAATTAACGTATAACAGGGGGGGGGGAAAACATTTATTTAAATAAGTTTTAAGCAATCTGACAATCACATCGAAAATGTGTATAAAAAGTGTGCAATTTGATCAAAAAAAAAAGAAAAATTTCAAAAGTGATGTGATTATGTGCAAAGTGTTTAAATAAAATTTAAATTTTGAGTGTAATATTTACTCTATAATTGTGTTTTTTTTATGTTCAGTGTGAGTTTAAATTGGATTTAATCAAAAAAATCATGTTTTGTTTTACTGCTGACATTTAATTAAACATGGCAAAAAGGTAAATATTACAATACTTTATAAGAAAGATAACTTTTTAGCCATTATTATTATTATTATTATTAAATGGGCCAACAGTAAAAAGTTATTGTAAAAAAAATATGTTTTGTATATGTGATGGTGACATTACCTTTATAATCTTCAACTTGTACTTCACATTGTTTAACATCATCAACATCTTCAATTTTACCTTTGGTTAAATTCTCTGTTTTATTTTCCACAGATTCAATTATTGTTTCTTTAAAAAATTAATGACGTCATAAATTTACATTAATTTGAATTTTTTAATTTAAAAAAAAAAAAAAAAAATGGCTTGTTACTTAACCGTACCTTCAAGTTTTATTTCGGGTTTTTTATCTTCTTCTAATTTTTTAACTTCTTCTTCTTCCGGTGATTTTTCTTTTGACGTTTCTATTATATTTGCTAAATAAATTATTTAAATAATTTTTTTTTTTAATCGTTTTTTAATAATAAAATGATAAAAAAATTGTTTAAATTTTACTCACAGATAACTTGAACGTATGTTTTTGTAACGGCTGATCCCATACAATTTGTCGCTCTTGCTTCATATTCTCCGCTGTCGCTTCTTTTAATCAGGGTTAAAGACATGCTGTAGCTTTCTGATCTGTGTGAATCTTTCATTATTTTTATATGTGCATCCGTACTTAATTCTTCTCCATTTTTAAACCTGTTATTCGTTGAAAAATATTTAGTTAAATTTTTTATAATTTTCATTCCGGAAATTGGGATTTACGTTTAAATCGTTACCATGAGATTTCCGGTTCTGGACAACCTGCACATTCTACTTGTAATGTTAATTCGGATCCTTCGTCGACAGTTATTTTGGGTTCTAGAATTTTTACGAATATTGGTCTCGCTAAAATAAATCGTCGGCCATTAATTAATAATACCATAATTAAAAAAATTATTATTATTATTCTCTTCTCTTACATTCTACAGTTAATTTGGCTGTCGTTTCGGCTGAACCATAATCATTTTCTATCCTACATTTATAATTTCCCTTTAATTCTGTCGTAACTTTTTTTAATATAAGTTTGTAATTATTATCATCTTCCATTTTGGTATATTCCTTTCGCTTTTCTGTTATTTCCATACCATCTAAATACCTGAATCGTAATAACAATAATAATAATAATAATAATTTTCCCCTTTTATTTTAAATAATAATAACAGTAATGATGGTTTTACCATTTGATTTTCGGTTTAGGATAAGCATTTACTTCAACGGAAAATTCAACATTTGAATCTCCTTCTTTAGCCAATATGTCTTGTAATCCTTTTTTTAATACGGGAGCACATGTTTGTCTTGTTACTGTTGCTTTTCCTTCTTCGGTAACGACTCCATTTTCATTGCTTACCTAAAAAAAAATTTCAATTAATTACTTTTTTTTTTTTGAATATCGAATCCGATCCAATTTTTTTAATTAACAAAGGTAATTTGGCTCTTGAACCACTAATGATTTCCTACGGAAAATAATAATAATAATAATAATAATTTATAACTTTTTTAAAAGAGACACATCGGTCGTATTTGTTTTTGGATTGCGAGCTTTGAGCTTTTCATTTATCTTTAAATGAATTATTTAATCATTTTATTTAAACGTACTGAGATCTCTTTTAAAAATTTTTTTGACCCACGCTTTTTTTTTTTTCCTGTCGAATTAAAATCGTTAAATTTTTAAAATTATTTTAATATTAATAATTTTTTATATTACTACAGCACACGACAGCAAATTCTCACATTCAATTACATAATTTTTATATTTATATAACTTATTACGAATTTTCTAAAAATATTTAAATTAATTAATTTGTTTTGGACACGGGGACATTTGTCAACCGACCACGCATGCTTCATTTATTATTATTATTATTATTATTAGGAATTACGTTCAAATCGTATTTATTAAAACGACAGAATTACTCACCTCTACAGAATACGTGGCAGAATCATCAATTTTAGCATCAAATATAATCAACGTGTGTTTATTGTCTTCTGCTGTTATCTTAATCTTGCTATCATCCGATACAAGAGGTTTTCCATTTTTCATCCTGGAAAAACAAAACAATTGCAATACGAGATGTATGGACTTGATTACAACTGGAAATGGGTTCACTTACCATTTTACATTAGAGTCATCGACTTCTCCAGAGGTTTCAACATTAAAAACTATTTTTTCTCCTTCGGAAATTTCAACATTCTTTTCCATACTTTTTAAAATTTTCGGGGAAGAAGAAACGGTGACCGTGCAAGAATCTGAACAATGATTAATTTCGTTGGAAGCTGTTATCGAATACGAACCTTCGTCTTCTGCTGTTGCTTTGTTTATTTTCAAAGTGTACGTGTTATTCGTTGAATCCGTCGTGATTTTTATTCTAGAAGATTCTGTTATTTCTTTGTCATCTTTAAACCTGAAAATCAAATTTCACGTGCAAACTTAACAACGATAATGTAAAAAAAAAATAAAATTGACTTACCATTTAACATCTGGAGTGGGAGAACCTTCGATGACGGTTGTTAATTTAATTTCTGAATTTTCTTTTACTTTTACATTTTCCAACTTTTTAGTAATGACAGGTGCACCTGAAAAAAGGATCGTCAAATGTAATTAAATAAAATTTTAGGTGGAAAACAATCGCAAATACCAACCTTTCACAATCAGGCTTAATTCGGTACATTCTTCTCCAAGTTCGTTCTTAGCCACAATCTTATAAAATCCGCCATCTTTCGGATTAACATTTTTAATAACGAGAGTTATAGTTTCTTTATCGTCGTATAAAAATTTATAACGTCCTTCCGGTTTGATTTCCGTGTCTTCGTGATACCATTTAACATCCGGTCGTGGAAAACCTAAAACTTTAGCTTCTAATTTTGCGGATTTTCCAACTTCGGTTTCAATTTCACTTTTTATTTCTTCAGAGAAACTTGGTTTTTCCGGTTCTCGTGAAAGAGGATTTAAAACTCCTGCGATAATAATAATAATGATTTTTTTTTTATTGAGAACAAAAATATAAATTAATAATAATAATAATTACCTTGAACTGATAATTCAGCGCTGCAAGAAATTTTTCCAGCAGTTGTTGATGCAACGCAAGTATACAAACCAGCATCACCTGGTTTGACATGTTGGAAGACAAGAGCCAAAGAATCTTCTTCGTTTCCCAAAAGAACTTTAAATCTTTCATCAGGATCAAAATGTTTACCATCTTTAAACCAAGTAAATGATGGTTTCCTTCCCAAATCTATTTTATCACTATTTTCTAAACCTTTAAAAATTACTTTTTCATCTAAAAAAAACAAAAAAAAAAAAATTATTAGTTGAACGTGTACCTGAATGAAGGCACAAACAATTAAATTACCATTTATGGTAACAGTTCCTTCGCAATGAGCTTCTCCATGTTCATTAGTAGCTTTACAAGAATAAACGCCGCCATGATGTTTTTGAACATCCGATATTATTAATTCGTAATAACCAATATCGGATTTTTCATCGTTTATTTCCACGTGATCATTTCCACTTCTTATTATCATATCATCTTTGTAGCTAAAAAATTTAATTTTTATTAATTTAGGGGGGGGGTCAATTTAAAAATTATAATAATAATATTAATAATTTACAATTTAACTCTCGGATTTGGAGATCCTTTAACTTTAACCATAAATGTAAAATTTGTGTTTAACATTAGTTCGGTATCTTTTAAACGTACGGTAAAAAATGGAGCAGAAGAATCTTTAGAAATTTCTTTGTGTTTAGAAGCCCCTGAACAAAATAATAATAATAATAATAATATTTTAATTATTTTAAAATTTGAGAAAATTCGTGATTGATCCTCGCGTTTTCCAACCTTTTTCCACGACTAATTGCGCAGTACACGTCGAATAATTTTCATCGTTTTGTGCGTATGCAGTATAAACACCAGAATCCGATTCTGCAACGTGCTGTAGCTCGAGCCTGTGGGTACCATCGTCAGAGGAAGATCTAACAACTCTATCAGCTAATTTGTCTTCTAATTCTTTATTATCCTTTAACCAAGTAACTTTGACATCGGATTCTAATTGACATTCGAAAATGGCCGTCTCTCCAGCTGTAATTTTACACGGGGGAAGGGGGTGTGGAAGGTTATCTTTGACTATTCAAACGATTAACAAGAATAAAATCGTCTTACGTTCTAGATTTAAACCGGTTATCTTTTTTAAGAAAATCGGTTTTTTACCACTTCCGGAAATAGCTAAATTAGAATTGAAAGTCGATGATGAACGTCTTTCGGAACCGGTTATGAAAGAGCTTTTGCGGGAATATGAAACTTCGGAATCGAAACCGGAAGTTGATGAAAATTGACTGCTAGCAGCAGTTGTTGATCTATGAACATAAGTTTCTCGTTGTCCCGTCACCGAATAAGATTCTAAATAAATAAATAAACGTTAATAAATAAAAATAATTTATTTATTTATTTATTTATTTTTTGTTGGTACCTTCGTAAGTTTTATGAGATTTTCTAACTGAATATCTTCGATTCATTGTGTTCCTGTCGTCGTCGTCGTTTTCTTTTTCCAAATTAATATCGATTTTATTTTCAATTAAATCTTTATCGTTACCGTCTTTAACGTTCTAATATTAACAGAAAAAATTAATTTATTTAAATTAACCCCCCGCCCCCCCGGAAAAAAAGGAGAAAAACTTACGGTTTGATTATAAACTTGTATTTCTACACAATCATTAACGTTTTTATTATTAACATCATCGATTTCCTTTAATAAAATAACATTTTCGACATTTTTTTCAATATCGTTTATCCAAATATCTTTTATATTATCTTTTCTTGAATATATTTTAAATAGTATTTCCGGTTTATCGATAATATTTTTATCGTATATTTCAAACGTATTATTATCATCCGCTAAGTTTTTTATTTTAACTTCTTTCAACTGGAAAAACAAAATTTTTTTTTTTTTAATATTTTCCATTGAGCAAAGGAAAAAAAGGGAAAAAAGGAAAAGTGATGAGTACTCACGGGTATCAATTCTTTTAAAACAAATATCGATCGATCTTCTGATATTTTTTTAACTTTACATATAATTATGTGAGATTTAAATAAGAATAGATATCTTTCTTTCGAATTTGAATTATTACCCGATTCGACCGTAAACCAATCCTGGAAAAAACAAAAAGAAAATTCCTTTGTTGACAGAGGGGTAGAGAGGGGGTGTGGGGGAGGAGGGGGTGGATGGTGACATATACATACGTGACGTAAAAGTCTTCCAAATTTATGTATGTTACCGTGAAAACCTTCAATGTTATTTAAAAATTTATTATCGTTTGCCCTCTGCGGGATGGCTAACATCAATTCATGAGCTTTTTTTAAATCTTGCGTGCATTTTCCTAATTTTTCCGAATATTTAATAAGATCCTGAAAAAACGCGAATCGATCAATCAATCAATCAATCAATCAGTCCCAATTTTTTAAATATATATATAAAAATTTCTTACTTTAAGTAAAACTTGATAATCGTTTATACGTTGTACGGGTAATTGAAGATATTCCAATATATTTTTACCGTCTTTTAATTGCTGACTAAGATTCTAAAAACAAAAAAAAATCAATAATAATAATAATAATAATAATAATAATAATAATTTTCCTAAGACGGCGAAAAAAGAAAAAAGGAGAAAATTTTTTTTTTTGATATTTTGACCTTTCCCCTCTCTCGCGCGCACGCATATCACGTTACAGTAAAAAAAAATTTTTTTTTTTTGTTTTTTTTAACGGTTTTAATTTGACCTTGACATTGTTATCACCTGTTGATTAATTAAATGAAAAACTTTCACACGACAGATAAAAAATAAAAAAAAAAGGTAAAAATAAGATTTAAAAAAAAAAAAAAAAAGGAAGAAAATCCGACAACTTTCTTTTGCAAAAACCGAAAACCGACTGAAAAATTGCCAATATAACAAAAATTTGAATTAGGGCATGGCTAAACTTAGACGTACAAAAATTAATCTTCTATCCTTTTCTTATTCCCATTTAATTAATTTATATCTATCTCTTTCTAATTTTCTAACCCACGCGAAAAAAAAAAAAAAAAATTTTTTTTTTGAAAACTTTATTATTGTTTTTTTTTTTTTTTTTTTTACGATTTTTTTTTTTTTTTTGGGTTCGTGTTATCAATATTTTAAAATTATTAATTTTATTTAAATAGTCATTTAAAATATAATAAATAATAATAATAATAATAACGATAATAATAATAATTTTTCTTTTGTTAATAAATCCCCCTCCCCCGGCGTTTTTCACACATAAATCAATCGAAGGAAAATTTATAAGATTTAAAACTGATATCGTGACGTCATTTAAATGATAACGGAAAACGAGGGGAGGGGGTACGCGGGAGAAAAGGGGGGGGAAGTAAAAAGAAAAATTTTTGAAAATACATTCGAGCAATTTACAACTACAACTAAATAATAATAATAATAAAAAAAATTATTATTAGATGTAAGGATTTAAAAATAGATATTTACATGAAAAACGCATGCGAAAAAAAAAGTGTGAGAGAGAAGGAGAGAGAGAGAGAGAGAAAGAAAATCACCTCGAAAAATTCCATTGCTTGTGTATTATTTGCCAGAAAATCTTCTGCTAGCGATACATCTCTACAATATGATATGTGCTTATCGAAATCTCTTTCCAAACGTAAGAAAACTTTTCCTAATTTTTCCGGTTCCGTACTGTAGTAATAAATCCCCTCTTTTAAAACCCTTAAAAAATATCAATAAAATAAAAATTATTTTTATTAATTAATAAACTATGTATAAAAGTTATTGTTAAACTAAATAATAATAATAATAATAATAATATTTATGACGTAATCAAAATTTAATATCGATTTTTTTTTTTAATGAAAAATTGATTTTAACGGTTAAGAAATGGGAAAAAATTTAATTATTTAGCAATAATTATTATTATTATGTATATATATATATTTACAAAATATATTTTTGTTTAACAATTTATATATATATATATATATATATATTATATATTATTATATATATTTATACTGAAAGTTTTTTAGTTTGATAACAAAAATTTTTAGTTCATTAATTAATTAAAATCATGCAATCAAAACAATTCATTCATTCATTCAAAACCTTTTTAATGATAATAATAATAATAATAAATAAAATGGGATCGATCGTGATTTTTTTAATAAAATATTGTTTTGGTGGTGGTGGTGGTGACGATGATGATAATGATGATGATAAAGCAAATTAAATATTTAATTGATACGATAAAAAAATTTTTTTCTTTTCTTATTTATTTTTTTTTTTTACGGGAAAATTTTTAATAATAATAATTATTATGTATTATTATTTATTTGAAAAAAAAATTATTAATTATTTAAACAATTTGTTGTATTTATAAATATTATAAACAATTTTCAAAAATGAAATATATAAATATAAATAACGTAAATTTTTTGTAAAGTCGTTTTCAGTCTTTTTTTTCGTTTAAATTTTTAATAATGATAATAATAATGATAATAATAATAATAATGATATTTTTGTCATTTTGGGCTTTATCAGTTCTTGTAAAGATTTTAAAAAGCCGTTTATTAACTTAGAAAAAAATTAATTAATTAATTATTAATTGTTAAATCCAAAATAAAGCACTTATTTATTTATTTATTTTTTTTAATTCGTGTCACATTCATAACAATTTATTTATTTATTTATTTATTTTCTTTCTTCGTTTTTTTTATGTCTTACGTGTTATGAAAATTTAAGATGAGTTTAAAATTACTGAATATGACATCAATATTATCTCTAACGATTGTTGGCACGTTATAATTTTCCGATGGTTTCAAATAATTTTCCACGACGTATGACAAATCCTTACAAAATTCATCTTCCGTTTCTAACAATTCTTTAACTACGGCCCTGAAAATAAACGATAATAATAATAATAAATATGTTTTTATTTAAAAAATTTAAACATATACACGCCAAACTGATAACCTTATCAAATCATACGATGTTACGTATTTAACGAAGGTAAAAAATAAAATAAATAATAATTATTATTATTATTTCGACCTTTAGAAAAAGTGAATATCGTCCAAAAACACATCGTTTACATATTATAATAATATATAATATATTATAATATAATATTATGGATGATAATATATATATGATAAACTTACTCTCTTTTACACGTAACATCAGATTTTTCATTTTCTTTATTACCGTGGATGGAACTTTGATATGAATTTTCTTCTTCATAATTTCCCGAAGAACTAAATAAATAATTTATTTATTTATTAATTAATTAAATAATTTATTAAATAAGTAAATGAGAGACAAACCTTATTGAATTAATTATCGATGATAAATTTCTATGTCTCGTTTCCGCATATTTTTTTTTCGGTCTTATCGATATTTTATGTTTAGCAGCCGAATTATCCAACGTTGTAAATATTTCATCATTTCCTAAATCTAATTTTATCTGTCTGAATAATAATAATAATAATAATAATTTAATTTTTTTTTTTTACAATTTATGTATGCGTTGGCGATAATGAGATTCATTTTTAGAAAAAAAAAAAATTTAAACAATTAGAATTCAATCAACAAAATTCGAAAAAAGAAAGAAAATTGGCAAAAAAAATAAAAAAAAAAAA
>NW_002987567.1:61466-94386 GCF_000006295.1 Pediculus humanus corporis | reverse complement strand
AATTATTATTATTATTATTATTATTATTATTTTACGATTTTTTTTAGAAAAAGAAAAACAATTTTATTTTTCGATCCCTGAACCAAATTTGAAAACCGTAATAATAATAATAATAATAATAATAATAAAGTTGAACGAACTTGTAATTTTTTTTTTTACATTTTTTTTTTTTTTCCCCCGTTTCCGTTGAATTCTTTTTATTATTATTATTATTATTATCATTATCATCGAGTTTTAAATCATTTATAATTGCATGAGAATTAAAATCACATTTATGAAAAAAAAAAAAAAAAAAAAAAAAAATTTTATTTATTAATAAGTTTGCCAAAATGATTTAATAAAAAAAAAACTTCAATTGTAACTTGAATAATGAATACGACGTCAAAAATCATCTGTCATTATTATTATTATTATTATTATTATTATTATTATTTTTAATTTGAATTGTTTTAACAACCGTGAGAAAACGTAAAAAACATTTTTTTTTTTTTTTGATTTTTTCACCTTAATTAAATGTTTGCCAAAAATCATTCAAAAACAAATTTGATGCATATATGCATAACATTTTGACGTTTTCCATTATTATTATTATCATCTCTAATTCATTCATTCATTCATTCATTCATTCATTCGTTCGTTCGTCCATTCGTCTATTTTATTTACGTCGTTATGGATAATTTTCGGTTTGCCATTTTTTTAACGGTTTTTAAAATTTGATAATTTTTTAAAAATAAATTGTCTTGACGACACGCCATTTTGTTTTTATTTATAATAAATTATTATTATTATTATTATTATTATAACATGGAATCGAGAAAAATTTGTCCTATTTAATCGTCGGCATCGTTTGTGTCATTTAATATATCCGCCATTTTTTTTTTTTTTCACAAAACAAATTAATATTAATGACGTAGAGGCGAGGGAAAAAAAAAATCGAAAGTCGTTATTATTTTTAATTATTATTATTATTATTATTATTATTATTTTGTTTATTTATTTGAAATCGAATAAAAATAATAAAAAAAATGAACGGAAAATTTAATTTAAAATGTATGAGCGTGCGCGTGTGTATATATAGAAAGCGTAAAAATAAATTGAAAACGAAAAACAGGAAATTAATTTTTTTTTTAAAACGTTAAAATTTATACGAGATCCTCGCGGGGGTCATTTTGCACCGAAACCCCCCCCTTCCCCTCCCCCTCCTCCTTCCACCACCGCCATTTAAAAAAATTATTTTAAATCTATTACGTCATAAATCGTTACAAACCATTAAAATTCGAAAAAGTTTTATTGATTTGACATGAATTCAATATAAAAATAATTTAAATTTTCTTACCCGATTATTTCTTCTTCTTATTTAATAATAAAATTATTATCATTATCATTATTATTATTATTATTTGTAGTAAGACTGTATATAATAGTTCAGTAAACTAACACACAAAAAAAAAAAAAAGTTTTTTTTTTTAAAGAAAATAAAACTTAATAACTACGACGACGAATTTAACAAAAGTAAGTATTTCCGGTTTTTCTTAATATTCTTCTGAAGTTGGAGTTATACCGTTTAAATTAATTTTAGGTTCTTGTACTCGATAATCTATTTCCGGGCAGCAATACATGGTGAAACAACGGGCAGCATATTTAGGAAGTTTCATTGTGGAAAATACGTGAAGAGGTTCGAAATATTTTATTCCCTTTTCGTCCATGACCGCATACGGAACCTTACCGGTCAAAACTGCACGAGCTGCTTCTCTAGGTACCACTGCTTGAAGACCTGATTTTAATATCAATAATATTTTAGGTCTTTTCGTGTTCGATAAATAATCTTCGATGGCTAAATTATTACTTGATAGTAGGAGAGATAATGGTATTTCCGCCGAAGATTCCAAATTTTTTTGTGGTACTGCCATAAGTGCCGTGCTACACCTTAATAGTTCCCTAACTGACGAATCGCTTTTCGCCGCTTCCGAATTGACCGTTAATTTTTTCAACGCGTTGGCAAATTTTGGTTTTGCTTTTGCTATCTGATGCATAACCATTAATTTTTGCAAAATGGCTTTAACTGAACTATCGTTGCATAACATTTCAATAACGGCAGGATTTGTTGCAGCGACCATGAGTTTACTTGCGGTGTTACTCATTCCCAAAGCTTTTGCTAGACCTATGGCTTGTTGTAATAAATTTTCAAAATCTTCTTCTTCTTCTTCCTCAACTTCTGCATCTGCATCTCCTTCTGCTTCTCCTTGTTGACGTTTACCTTTTCTACTAGATAAAACATTTATTAATTTTTTTTCTGTTTTTTCTTTTACAACCGACACTATAGCATTTTGAAGAATGTTTTCTAATTGTGATTTTGACGTGACTTCCTGTGTTTGACTAATTTGTTTTATGACTTCCGCCACGAGATTAGAATCGTTTGAAAATAATTCATTAAAACCTTCCGACATGTTTTCGTTTAATATTTTCGATATTTTTTTAATTACTTTATTAGGTTCGGAATTAACATCGGTCACAAATTTAATTTGATCTTCTAATGTTTCACAAATTTCTAAATAATTTAATACTTCTAGTCTTATTTGATTTAAATTTTCCGGAGATTTTAAATAACTATTAACACTTTCTATAACTTTTTCTATCGATACGTCATCTAAGGTACTTGCTTCTTTCAAAGTATTCTCCAGAGCTAATGAAACTGCTACCATTAATTCTTCTTCGGTCAAATTTTCGTGTTTTCGACATTCGATCAATGACGATGCGACTATAACCCGTAAATATTTTTCTAAATTTTTACTTTCTTCAACTTTTTTTACCAATTCTACTCCCACGTCATTTAAATTAACGGAAGAAGTGCAAGATTCATCCAGTTGATTCACTTTTAATGCGATTTGTGCTAATGACCATACTATTTGAGTCATTTTGGCTGCAGGTTCTCCGCTCAGGTTCAATTTTTCTAAAGCTAAAGGTAGGGAACGAACGTCCACTCTTGGAAGTTCTGAACTTATTTGTCGACCAAGGGACATGCCAGCTTCCGATAATTGTCTAAGCATTTCAGAATTAATAGATGCCGTAGAATCGCAAGCGAAGTGACCATATGTCGGACGAAGTAATTTTAGTTCTTCCGGAGTTACTTCGAACCCTTGCACCGAGTATTCTTGTACTCCATCAGTTGCATTTTCTAAATCTGAAGCTACGAATCTTAAACCTTCCGGTGTTTCCACTACTTGCCCGGAAACAAATATGACTTGATCTCCCGTTTCAATTACTCTTCCAGGTACGAAACAAGGACCGTCTACGGTTTCTATAACTCTTCCAGGAACGAACTTGGCTTCGTGACCCGTAACAATAATTTGTCCGGGAATAAAAGTCGGTCCCGCTTTAGTTTGTATTATTTGTCCAGGTACGAATTCCGGACCGTTTTCAGTCATTATCGTTTGACCTGGTACGAATTTCGGGCCCGTTGATGTTTCGACCATTTGTCCGGGTACGAATTTAGGTCCTTCGCGAGTTTCGATGACTTGTCCAGGTACGAATTCTTCCCCGTTATTAGTGACGACCATTTGTCCAGGAACGAATTTTTCTTCAAACATCATACCCGGTACAAATTTAACACCGTTGTCTTTTTTTTCTAATCTTCCGGGTATTATTTTACCCTCGGGTAGGTCAACGATGGACGCTCCAGGATAAAATGAAAAAGATTCAGAAGTCTGGACAATGTGACCGAAAACAGGATCACACGCTTCGGTATCCGAAAGCATTTGTTCTTTAATATAACTTAAATTATGCATGCGATTCTTCAACCTTTCCTTTTCTAGAAGTTTCGATTGCAATAATTTTGCTTTTCTTCTTTCCTCAATATTTGCATTTTCCATGTCTTCTTTATCGTACAATTTTTCTCGATCTTCGAAAATTTTCTTCCTAGATTTAAGCGCTTCGATATTTTTCGCTTTCCTTTCATCTTTTTCTTTTTTTTCAGCCATTTGTCGTGCAAGAACTTCTTCACTGGGACCCATTCCATCAAACATGACCGTGTCTTTATTCATAATAAAATTATCAACGTTCACCGTCACATTAGGCCCGTGATACATTTTTATCAATATCGTATCACCTTCTTGTCCCAACATAACATCTCGTACGTCACCATCTCTGACCGCAGCCTCAAGTCCAGCGGGAATAACCAAATTCGTTTTCTTTTCTTCGACGCAATACACGTAACGTATGTTAGAACTATCATTGCTATCCTTCAAGGACATGAGTTTAAGTAAAGATTTTTGATTTTTTTCATCTTCGTCAAATTTCGGGAAAAGGTATTTGTAACCAGGTATCAAAACGTGAGGTTTACATATGTCATCCATATTGGGATAATGATGTGGACCCTGTCCTTCGGATTTGGCTGTCACTTTGCAATGCGTTCGCAAATTTATTGCCGCAGCGAGAGCAGGTATGTAATGATGACTGGGAAGACCTTGAGATTTATTTGTTATCCTACAAAGTCTTTTAGCATCAGCCGGTGAAATGGGTGGTAAAATGGGAAAATAATTAGGCTTTGGTAACCCTCGGGATTTTCCCGTTATACGACAAAACGACATTTTTTTTAAAAACTAAAATATTTTCGTAAACATTCAATTCCTTTTTTTTTTTTAATCTGACACAATTTGTTTATAAAAATTCGATCGATATTTATTTAATAAAAAATGACACATAAAAATATATTAATAATAATAATAATAAATAAATGTCACACAAACACACTTATTAAAAAATAAAAAATTAATATTATTTAAAAAATAATTTTTTTTTTGTTAATAATAAACCCCGTTTCCCGTATAAACTTTAAACAATTAATAAAAAATATTTATATTAATATAAATAAATATTAAAAGAGAGAGAGAGGGGAGAGAGAGAATGAAAATTAAACTAAATCACAAAAAAAAAAAAATTCCCGGATTTAATGTGTTGATTGTTAAAAATCTTTCGGCTCACTAAACGAAACGTACTTGAAAAATGTTTTTTAAAAAAAAAAAAAAAAAACCGGGACTCAAAATAATTTTCCCAATTTAAAATGTCAGAAAGATCCCTTTTTATCTAAAGGGATTCGTATAAATAAAATATAAAAAAAACTAAAAATAATTCTCAATATAACTTAAGAAATCAGTTTATTGCACTTCTTGGTTAACGCAAAAAAAAAAAAACTCTGGTTAAACTCAGTTGTAAAATGGCACACAAAACATTATTATTATTATTATTATCATTATTATTATTATTATTATTATATTTTTCCTGCCGTTTATTGACTGACAGTCCATTAAAAAAAAAAAGTGACGAAAAATCTCACGGAAGAAACTTTTACGATTAATATAAATATTATTATTATTTCTACGTAAATATTTTATTACTCGTAAATCGTTTAACGTATTTATTAATAATAATAATAATAATGATGATGATGATTTTTTTGTAGGGGGATGAAATTATCATTTTGAAAAAAAAAAAACAAAATGGCGGGTTACTTACTTGATATGGAATTTTTGTCGATATAATTTCGCTACTTATTGTTGTTATTGTTCTTTTACTCGAAGTTCTACTAGAAGACGAATGATAAGACATGATTCCTCTGTTTGTTTGTTTGTTTGTTTAATACCTGAAATTAAAAATAACGTTTGTTTAAATACCTGAAAACATTTTTTTAAAAAAAAAAAGATTTGTGATGAGAAAAAATGAACGATGATTAATTGTTTCGATGTAATTAATTAATTATAATAAATGAAAAACATAAAAACTTACTTTCATTTTGTTCGTTATATAATTAATATGTTGGGGGGCGGGAGGGGGGGGGCGAAAGAAAAAAGAAAAAAAATAAACGATTACTAATCTCCGATGAGTTTTTGCCAATTTTTTTTTTTTTCTTCTTCTTCTTAAAATTATCAATTCATTTTTTCTTTACCTATCTTTAAATTTTTTTGTACTGTTGGCCCCCTCCCCTTTCTTCCCTCCCCCCCGTACACGAAATGAAATGAAAATTTTTTATTTAAATCAAAACCATCGGGAGTGTGCCAAATACAAAAAAAATTGTCATCATTTTACCAAGAATCATGAATTTAATCATTTTATTATCATTAAATTTTACTACATCAACAGTGATTGTTAAATTAAAATAAAATCTTTTCGTGTAAATAGACAATAATAATAATAATAATATTAAGAAGAAGAAGAAGAAAAACCTACGAAAAAAAAAAAAAAGAGAATCGCAATCAGCAAAAGAAAAAAAAAAATGGCACATTTTCCTTCTCCTCCTTGAACGTCAATTTTCCCTTTTTTTTTTGTTTGATGGGTCAATAACATATGACAAGGTGTTATTATTATTATTATTATTATTATTATTATTATTATTATTATTATTATTGAAATTAACAAGACAAAAGTTATTAATTAGTGCCAAAAAAAATAAATATATTATCAATATGTGTGGGGGGGGGGGGACTTTAAAAATAAAAAAAATAGAGAAAGTACTGGAACGAGGGAAAAAAATCATTTAAAATTTATTGATAATTATTATTATTATTATTGTTAATTTAAAAAAAATATATATAAACAAATAATTAATAATGTTATTATTTAATATTTAAATAAATTTCCATAACGACGACAACGACAACAAATTTAAATAACAAATAAACAAACGTTAAATTTTAACGGAAAATTTTTTTTAAAAAATATTATTTATTGTAAAAAATAATAAAATAATAATAATAATAATAATAAAAAAAAACGATTTATTTATTTTTATTTAATAAATTTATTTAAAAATTATTATTTGTTGTGCCAAGGCTACGCTCAAGCTATTCATAGATAAAAAAAAAAAAAAATTTTTTAACGGTTTTGTTTTTTTTTTTTAAATATGTCGCCATTTTAAAAAATAATTTTTAAATAAAAATATTATTTAAGTGTAATAATTTTACTTATAAAAAATTTATTAAAATTATTATTATCATCTTATTATCGATGATGATTATTAATAACAAAATTTTCTCCCGTAATTATTTTTGATAATAACGCAATGTTAAAAAAAAAAAATTTTTTTAATGGCCGACAGCCAAAGGAAGTATAAAAACTCAAAATACTTCTTGACATTTTTTTTTTTCTCCGAAGTTTGGCAAGTTAACTATTGTGTTATTTCACACTGATTTATTTAAAATGTTTCAGATAAATAATGTAACGAAAAAAATGGTGGGAGAGAAAGATATTGTTTAAAAAAAAAAATAAGTAATAACAGAGAGAGTGAGAGAGAGAAAGAGAGAGAGTGCGTATGTGTAAATATATAAAAAAAATAATATTCTTACCTATACGTATATATATATATATAAAAAAAAAAAAAGAAAGAAAAAGAAAAAGAAAGAAAGAAAAAAAAAACGTTAACACATGACCAACGAAAAGCACAAACTGAAGAAGGAGATCTCAAAGTCATTTATTTTCTGCGCAAATCCTTTTTAATTTTAACAACAACAAATAAATAAATAAATAAAAATACGGCTACCGTATTTACAACAACAATTATTATTATTATTAAAACGATTAACTTTATTTTATTTTTTTTTGTATTTATTTATTTTTATTTATTTACATAGAAAAAAAAAAAAAACTCATGTTTGTTACATTATAATCAACTGAATAACTTGCATTTATTAATATTTGAAATTATTATTATTATTATTATTATTTTCATTGTAATCAATCAATCAATCAATCTTTTCTTTTATAAATTTTTTTCCTGAAATTATTAAAAAAAAAAAATTTTTTTTTTTTTTATTATTATTATAAATAATTAATTAATTTTTTTGTAAAAAAAAGGAAAAAAGGAAAAAATGTAACCTTTTAAAAACATCCATTTTTGATTCCATTGCTGACCATACATCTGTACATTTTGCAGCACAGTTAGAAAATGTCCAAACGCCAAAAAGATAATCTTCACTTTGACAAATTTTACATTGACCTTAATTTAATTAAAAAATAAAATTTAAAAAAAAAAAAAAAAAAATTAAACAAAAAATTTTAAATAAATAAATAAATAAAAATAAACGAACCGATAAAAACGGCAATTTTTCGTTTAGGAGGATCGAGACCAATGATAATAAGTGGTCCCCCTTTTTTCGACATTGATATACCTTCCAAAAACCAATTTTTATCAATGATTCCACTTTTTTTTAAAGATTTAAGTTCTATTTTTAACATTAAATTGGGTAAAATTGTTAAATTTAAATCGATTCCTAATGAATTACTCGACCATAGACCTTGAGGAATGCAACCCCGATCTGAAACATATTTGTATTAAATCCGTTAATGACGTCATCCAAAAAAAATTCATAGAGTGTATAACGTAACGTACGTACCTATTTTCATATTGTGTAATTTAGCGGAATCCGCTTTTTTCGATGTTGACGTTTTGTTAACGTTGGTACCATTGGTTATATTGTTCGTACCATTAGTTAAATTGTTCGTACCGTTCGTTAAAGTCGTACCGTTTGTTAAATTCGTACCGTTGCCAACATTTGTTGTCGTCTGGTTTGAATTTACGTTACCGTTGTGAGCGTTATAAATGTCCGTTTTGTTGATTGTTCCCAAAGCGTCGGATAATTCCGACAAAACCGGAATAACGTATTTATCTATTTTAGTTTTTATCGTATCCGGTGCGGCGGTCATTTCTTTTTGTAACAATATGGCTGCGGTATCGTTTAATTCTTTTTGATTCATCACATCCGTAACATCAACTTCATCTACATTAGCCGGTTTTCCTTTGAGTACGCTTTCGACTTCTCCCAATATACGATTTAAATTGTTGACATTTTCAATCGGTGATGATGATGATGATGATGATGGTGGTGATAAATATTTACCCCCGCCGTTTTTATTGGAATCTTCCAATTTGTTATTATCTCTCAATCCGACCGTGTTTGAACGAAACGATGGTGAACCTTCGTATATGTTCGGATCGTAGGGATGCTGGAATGATATTTTTCGCAGCGACGTTGGCGACAATGAATAATCATTTGAATCGTCGTCGTAATAAAATGGCGAAGTAAAAGACGATGAATTTATTTGACATTTTTTTTTTAAATTACCACTACTACCACTACTCCCAATACTACCACTACTCCCAATGCTACCAATACTCCCACTACTACATTCCCTCGTAGGAAAATCGTAATCGTATTCTCTTTGATTGTTTACGTCATAATTTAACTCGTAATTATTATTATTATTATTATTATCATTTTTATCATTATAATAATAATAATAATGTGGATATTTAAATTTTTTTTCATTCACATTATTTATATTGTTTGTGTTAAATGCACTGCGTTTGTTTTTATAATTAACTATTCTTCTGTATATCGGATCAACTGATTTTTTTTTATTAATTAATTTAATATCGGTATTTAATTGTCGATATTTTTTTCGATTTTTATCTACTGGATTTAACTTTCTACGAGATTTAACGTCGAATGAATGAATGAATGAATTTTTTTTCATACCACGCGTAATTTTATTTTTCAAATATTTTTTTTTCCTATCAACATAATAAAAACTATTTGGATTAAATAAATGATTATTTTTCATTATTTGTATGAGTTGATTACGTATTTGATATTTATCTTGAGGATTTTCAAATTTCAATAATAAATTTAAATCTTTTAAAATGTCTTTGGCGGTGGTTTGGTGGATGTTGTACATGGAATTCAAATTTCTCGTTATTCCAATTTTATTATTATTATTATTATTATTATTATTATTAATGTTTGAAATTTTCCTTTTTCGAAAAAGATCCTTAGGTAAACCTTCAGACACGGTTATTATTAACATAATGCAAAAAAGGAAAAAGTATTTCATTCCTTAATAAATATTTTGTTTTAAATAAAATAATTTTCTTTTCTTGTATCATGCCAATTTTTTTTTCCACAATTTTATCCATTTTATTAATTATTTAACTTTTGATTATTTTAATACAATAACTTGGTAATCTAAAAAAAAAAATTTATTTTTCTTTTAGATATACAGTTATTTTCAATATACAAATATATATAAAAAAAACTTTTGTTTCACCGCCTTGTATTATAAACAATATATTTGACATAACCCTTAAACACAAACACAAATGTAATTTTTAATTATTATTATAACAATGTCTTTTAAATCAAATTAAAAATAACAACAATAACTTTCTCGTCGTCATTATCGACTTTAAATTGCATCCATTTTCAAGAAAAAAAAAAAAAAAAAAAAAAAAAAGTTGAAATTTTTTAATGAAAATTACGGTTGAAAAACATTTTTTTTTCCCTTATCGTACACATTAACTAACTTCTGCTGTTTGATGGGGCTGCCACCTTTAGATTTTTTTTAAAAATAATAACTAAAACTATGAAAAAAAAAAAAAAAAAAAAAAAAACATATTTAGATAGTAATTTTTTTATTTTATTGAAAAAAAAAAATGATTTTAGTAATTGTAATTTACGACAGGAAGAAAACAACAGAAAAGAAAAGAAAATATCACACCATATAATTTCACAAAACAAAAAAAAAAAAGAAAAAGAAAAATTACAATTTAAAAAAATGTATATTTTCAAGTTCGGGGGAAACGGAAATTTCAACGACTAACGTTCCAATTATTTCCGAATGATTTGACATGTTTCGAACATCTATTGAAAATGGTCCTCTGTTGAAACTTAATAAAAAATCATGAACTGTAACAACGGCAACTCTACATAAATAAATAAAAAAAAACAAAAATTAATTAATAAATTTTATTAACTTTATAATATTAATTAATTACTTACCCGATATCTTCGCAATCTTTATCTTCCAAATCTGTATCGGTTACTATTTTAAATATAATCAAATCTAATTCGAGATTATATTTTACAGAATTTAAAGCTTGTAAATGTTTATCTGTTATGACAATTTCTAAAAACAAACAAACAAACAAACGTTTAATTAATTTTCCAAACGACCGTTACTCGACCTCAACAAAAAATGTGAAGGAAGAATTAATTATTATTATTATTATTATTAGTACCGATTCGAAAATTAAATTCGCATATTTCGTCGCTTGTTTTAGGTATGGGACGTGATTCTGGAGTTTCCGTATTCTCTCCTTTAACATCCAGAAAAATAAAATCCGCAAAAATTATGCTGTAACTATTTCTTCTCCAAATATCTTTTGTGTCGTCTATTTGAAAAGAGATAATTGATATCTGACAAAAGAAACAAGACAAAATTACAACAACAACAATAATAACAGCAATAATAACAACAACAACAACAATAATAATAATAATAATTTCTTTACAACTAACTTACTTCTATGACTTTTCCATCTTTTATAGATTTTCTTTTCATTGTCTTTGGTTTTTTGCCTAAAGAAAAAAAATAAAAGTAATAATTAAAACTTTTATCATCATCATCATTTTATTATTATTATTATTATTATTATTATTAATAATTTTTTAATGAGGATTTTGTTGAAGTACAAGATGATGTATGACACTTACCGTAGTTAGCAATGGCTTTATTTATATTATCCGAATGTGAATTTAAAATTGAACTTCGATAAAAATTGGATGATTGCGTATTTTCTTGTCCTCTTTTAAATTCGGAAAATGGAACCTCGACGTATTCCTGCATATCTCCCTGTTAAACAATTAAAAATTATACAATTTGGTAAAATTTGGAACAATAACAAAAAAATAATAATAATTTACCACTTACCTTTTTTACCAATGGCTGCTTCTTATCTAATTTTTCATCGTTGTTATCAGTATCATCGCTTGAATTTAAAAATTCTTGATCTACAAATCTTTTTTTCACAACCGATCCTTTTGACCTGTGTGTGTGTGTGTGCGTGTGCGTGTACAATTTTAATAATTAATTCTTTTAAATTTAATTAATATATTATTTATTTATATATATATAAGCTCACTTTTTAAAAGAAATTTTTTCTTCGTTATTCTTCTGTGGTTCCATGTAAAAATTTTGACTTCTCGTCGTTCCTGGATCAAAACTACAGCTAGGTACGACTCTTTGAAGACTGATTCTGATGAAAAAAAAAAAAAATAATAAATATTTTAGTGACAAGTAAGATTTATAAAAATCAAGAGGTATATATATATATATAAAATAAATTTACTTTGGATGTAAACTATCCCTTTTATCAGGTTCGTTAATAACTAATCTGCTAAATTCTTTCGATGGCTCCATTTCTCCTACTTTTAGTCTTGAAAGATAAGGAGTAGTTGGGATGGGAGTACTAGGAATACTTCTACAATTAACAAACACAATTGTAAATAATTATCAAATTGACAATATTTTTCAAAATAAAAATGATTAATCAATCATAATAATAATAATAATATTAATAAATTAATTATTATTAAATAAAAAATTAATTATATGGTAAATTATTTATAAAAATCAAGAGGTAAATATATATATATATAATAAATTTACTTTGGATATAAACTATCCCTTTTATCAGGTTCGTTAATAACTAATCTGCTAAATTCTTTCGATGGCTCAGCTTCCATTAGTTTTAATCTTGAAACACCAGAAGTAGTTTGAATGGGAGTACTAGGAATACTTCTACAATTAACAAACACAATTGTAAATAATTATCAAATTGACAATATTTTTCAAAATAAAAATGATTAATCAATCATAATAATAATAATAATATTAATAAATTAATGATTATTAAATAAAAAATTAATTCTATGATAAATTATTTATAAAAATCAAGAGGTATATATATATAATAAATTTACTTTGGATATAAACTATCCCTTTTATCAGGTTCGTTAATAACTAATCTGCTAAATTCTTTCGATGGCTCAGCTTCCATTAGTTTTAATCTTGAAACACCAGAAGTGGTTTGAATGGGAGTACTAGGAATACTTCTACAATTAACAAACACAATTGTAAATAATTATCAAATTGACAATATTTTTCAAAATAAAAATGATTAATCAATCATAATAATAATAATAATATTAATAAATTAATTATTATTAAATAAAAAATTAATTCTATGGTAAATTATTTATAAAAATCAAGAGGTAAATATATATATATATAATAAATTTACTTTGGATATAAACTATCCCTTTTATCAGGTTCGTTAATAACTAATCTGCTAAATTCTTTCGATGGCTCAGCTTCCATTAGTTTTAATCTTGAAACACCAGAAGTAGTTTGAATGGGAGTACTAGGAATACTTCTACAATTAACAAACACAATTGTAAATAATTATCAAATTGACAATATTTTTCAAAATAAAAATGATTAATCAATCATAATAATAATAATAATATTAATAAATTAATTATTATTAAATAAAAAATTAATTCTATGATAAATTATTTATAAAAATCAAGAGGTATATATATATAATAAATTTACTTTGGATATAAACTATCCCTTTTATCGTATTCATTATTTACTGGTTCGGTATATTCTTTAAAAGTCTCTGGTTCTACTATTTTTAATTTTGAAATATGAGGAATACTTTGAGCAGGAGTATAAGAAATACTTCTAGAACTAAAACAATTAAATAATTATTAAATTAACAATATTTAATAAAAAATAAAAGATAATTAATCACAATAATCACAATAATAATAATAATAATAATAAGCAGATTGCAAATTATAATGGCAAAGCCTAATCCCGTGAGAAAACTGAAGAACAAATGGGAACAGAAAAAGTTGCTTGGGCAATATCTAAAAAAAGTAAACGTCTCAGATATTAACAAGAAAAGCACGGATAGCTGGTTAAGGGGTGGTAAGTTAATAAGGGTTGAAACAGAAGCGTTTATTACAGTTGCACAAGACCAGGCACTGCGGACTCATAACTGTGAGAAGGTAAAAAGTCCGCCAAGATGGTATGTGCTGATATTGGGAAAACATGAATATCTGGAGAGGCACAATAACATTTGTCAATATCTTCATTGGAATGAATATCTGCCGAGAATATGGAATGGATGGATTACTCAAGGAGTGCTACCACCACATTCCAAGCCCGGTTACGACAGTAGGTCCGCGCACAGTTTTGTATGATCAACAAATCCACACTGACAGAACTGTGCCAGCCAACAAACCGGATATCATCCTCAGGCATAATGCGGAAAAATAGTGTAAGCTAACTGAAGTATCCGTGCCGGCAGGTTGGCACCAGACAGCCAAGGAAGCAGACAAAAGGCTGAAATAGCCAGGATGTGAAGAATAAAGACAGAAACTATCCCGGTCATCGTGGGAGCAGCACTGGGAGCCATGTTACACTCAATGAAAGGAAATTTAAAGAAGATTTTGAAGAACCTAAAAGAAGATACCGTACAGGAAATCGCACTATGTGGGACGACCCACATTCTTAGGGAAATACTATAATAACGCACCAATAAAATTCGACCATTTATCCCTAAGGAATCGTCGGGTAGAAACCTGGAATAAATGCTTAAAAACCCGGACAAATACAAATCTTTTCGTGTTTAAAAGTGACAATAATAATAATAATTATTATAAATCCATGATTACTAAATAAAAACTACAGTTAAGTGCTACACTTTGAAGACTGATTCTGCTGTAATAAATGGTCTATGGTAAATTATATCAAAAGATCAATAGATAAATATAAATAATAAATTTACTGTGCAATTAAATTATCCCTTTTATCAGGTTCACTAATGATTGATGGGGTAAATTCTTTCGATGGCTCAGCTTCCAGTAGTTTTAATCTTGAAACACCAGAAGTAGTTTGAATGGGAGTAACAGGAATACTTCTAGAACTAACACAATTAAATATATAATTATTAAATTGACAATATTTTTCAAAAAAATAAAAAAAATGATTAATCACAATACTAATAATAATAATAATAATAATAATAATATATAAAAATTTAAATGATTATTAAAATAGAAAAACACAATTTACACGCACTAAGATAGAAAATACTTAAAATATATATAAAAAGTATAGTTAGGTGTTATTCTTTGAAGACCGGTTCTGGAAAAAAGTATTTTCATAGTAAGTTATTTAAAAAAAAAATATAAATAAACAAATTATAAATATATAATTATTAATTTACTTTAAACATAAAATTTCTGTTTTATCAGGTTCGTTATTCATAAATTTGTTAGATTCATTCGAAGTTTGCATTTCTACTATTTTTACTATCGGAATAACACTGGTAGTTTGAATAGTAGTAGTAAGAGGAGTACTTCTAAAATTAACACATTTTTTTTTTTTTTTTTTTTTTTTTTTTTGTCAAGGAAAATAAAAAATTAATTAATCACAATAATAATAATAATAATATTAATAAATCCATGGAAATTATTAAATCAAAACTACAGTTAGTTCCTACTCTTTGAAGATTAATTTTAATTGGAAAAAAAAAAAAAAAAATTTTACTGGCAAGTTATTTCGAAAAAAAATCATATGATAAATTTACTTTAAATTTGCCATTTCCTTTTTATCAGGTTCTGTAATGATTGCCGTATTTGTATTTTCGGTCGAAACCTCTGCTTCAATTATTTTCACCCTTGAAATATTAGAAGTGGTTTGGATGCATGCAGCAGGAATATTTCTAGAACTGACACAATTAAATAATTATCAAATTTTTCTTTTATTTTTTAAAAAGAATTGATCACAATAATAATAATAATAATATTAATAATGTTAATGATTAGTAAATATTTTACGATGATTATATTGTAAAATGGGATTGATATGCTTACGGTACGGGTACTTTTTCAGTATTGTTAAATTTCGTTAGGAAAGATTCGATTTTTCTAAGAGTAAAATTAAATTTATCTTCGTTGACTTTAATTTCCGATTTTAAACGATTTATCTATAAATTAATAATAATAATAATAATTAATGCAAAAAAAAAAAAAAAATTTTGTTTAATTTACAAAAAAGGAAATGTACAAACTTCGAAACGGAGTTCGTCGCACGTTTCCGTTTGCCTTTTCAACATGTCTCTCAAATACATTGCTTCATTTTCCATTGTTATTTTATCCGCAGAAGTTATTGTTAAAACGTCCGTGAATGGATCTTCCTGAACGTTACCGGGATCCTCGGCATGTCTAAACAAAAACATTTTTTCCAAAATATCAAAATAATATTTATGTGAACCTAATAACAATGGCGGAAAATTAAAAGAAAATTTTTTTTTATAAAACACGTGATATGTGTTAGTGATAGCGTACTTGAGTTCAATATTACTTACATGCGGCTTTTGGCCAGCTGACCAGAGCAGAAGAAGTTAGCCAAGTAGTGAATCTATTTCTTTCAGGTGATACAGATTAATTTCAAGGAACAAAACTTCAGACTACAAAAAAATTAACAAAACTTTTGTTAAAAAGTGAGATCAAGCTGGCCAAAAGAACATAGTGCTTAAACTTTTTTTCCCCCCCTCCCCCTCCTACTACTACTACTACTCCTAAGTTCTATATATATCGATTAAATAATTGTGTAGATTTTAAAATTATGGTGCAAATATAAAAATAAATTAAAATGGCGATTAATTAAAAATCTTTCCTTTTTTTTTAACATATATCCAAAATATTTACTTAGTAGAGAGTAATAAAACTTACATTTTAGTAACAGAAGCTGCATTGAAAGGTGTGGCATCTAAAAAATATATTTAAAAATTCTTATTTTCTACATTAAATTTAATAATAATAATAATAATAATAATAATAATAATAAATTAAGGAAAATTTTAATTGAAAAAAAAAAAAAAAAACAAAAGGTGGGATTTATTTACCCTCGACAAAATCTTCATCGTTCGTCGTTCCTTTTTCTGGTAAAACAAAAGCATTTGTACTAATCTAAAAAAAAAAAAAAAAAATTATAACAATTTATATTATATTCATTATTATTATCATCAAAAAAAAAAAAAAGGGAAAACTTACAATTCCTCCACGTTTCACATTTTTCCTGAAAAAAAAGAAAATAAGTTAGGTTAAAAAAAGAAAAAGGGAAAAATACAAGAGATTTTCCTTTTATTAATTTTAACTTACCCATTATTATTATTATTATCAGAACTATCGCAAACACAATTTGGAGATTCTTCATTACATGGTTTTTTATCCTGAAAATATTTAAAAGAAATTTTTTTTAAAAAAAAAAAAAAAATGAATGAATAATGATGATTTTTTGGATTAAATAATGATATTTTCATACCCAAAATGATTGTATGAGTGCCATGAGTTTTAAATTTTCCGCTTCTAATACTTCGTTTATCTTCCTTTCAGAATTTAATAAATTTCTTATGTCGTTTGCTTCATCTTCAGATTCACATTTTTTACCCAAAAGTTTTAAATTTTCCGCTAGCAAATCTTCATTTTTTTTCCTTTCTGCATTTAATAATTTTCTTACTTCGTTTGCTTCCTCAATTGAATCACTTTTGCTATCCGTGATCGCTTTCAATAATGAATCATTTCTTACTTTTAAAGCATCTCTTTCTTCCTAAAAAAAAAGTACATTTTTTTAAAAATTTACTCTACACTACTCTTTTATTTAAAATAAAATATATATATATATATTATAAATACTTTTAAATCGTTGACTCTTTCACGGAGTTCTTCTTCTTCAAATTTTCTTAAATTTTTTTCTTCCAATTTACCATTTAGTGTTAAAATTTCATCTTCTTTAGCAGATACCATTTGTAAAGCTTCATCTGAAAAAAAAAGAGTGAAATTTTATTTTTTTTTTATAATTCTTCTTTTCTCTATTCGTTTTGTTCATTCGTTATTAAACTCATCCATTATTTTACCACTTTCTTTACGAGCTTTTTCCAATTCATCTTTCAAAATTGTTTGATTAGCTTCAGAATTTTTAATTTCAGCTTGCAGAGCAGCAATTTTAACAGCTTGTTGTTTTAAAGATCTTTGCAATCTGATAATTTCAATGTTTTCCTTAACTATTGTCTTTCTGTTATCTAGAGAATTTTTTTCCATATCCTTTACAATAAACAATATGTTTTTTTAACCAGTTAATTTTTTATATATATATATATAAATAAATAATTTTATTACCTGCTCTAAATATGTGATCTTAGAATGTAAATTTTTAATTTCTTCATTAAGGTCTTTGATATGCATTTCTGCTTCGTGTAGTTGAGACTCTGTTGTGGTATTTCTGTTATTCGAATTGTAAATTGTTCTAAATCATTAGATTTTTAATTATGAAATGTTTTAAATGATTTAACATAAATAATAATTTATAAATAAACATTAATATACTCACTCGTTTGGAGTAGTGGCAGGTTGTCTAATAGACATTAAAGGTGAAGTGTGGGTCGAACGTGGAGTAGAACGAGAAATTTTATTAAAAGAAAATCCAGATAGTTGCTGTTTAAGTACCTGAAATAATATTTGTTTAACATTAAGCATAATATTATCAACAGATTTCTTTTCAAATTAAAAAAAAAAAAAAAACACTTACAATATTTTTATCTTTTAATGCATAATTTTCATGTTGCAATTCAATTATTTTTATTTGTAACTCTTGAACTTCTTTAATTTGATCTGAATTTTTTATACTACTTCCTTTTTCATTAACAAGTCTTAATAATTTTGTACCAAGCCTGTAAATAAAATTTTAAATTGTTATAATCAATGAATTAAATAAGCGATTAAGAACCTAATCGAAATAAAAGTTGAATGGTGAGTAAATTTTATTAAATTTGTGTACTTATTGTACCTTTTTATTTTTTCTTCTTGGGTATTCAACACCTTTTTCAAATGCCTTTGTTCATCAGAAAGTCTTAGGTATTTATCCTCTAATTCGCATCTTGGTAATTTATCTAATATTTGATGGTCGATTCTTTCGAGAAAACCTAAAATAAAGGGTTTTGTTAACTCAAGTTTTTCATAAGTTTTTTCCCTTTCTTCCTTACAAAAAAAAAAAAAAAAAAAAAAGTGATATACTTAAACAGTAAAAATATTAAAATATACCTTTGCTACCTCTACTAGTATCTTCTTTAACGGGTAATAAATCTCTATTAGGATCGTTCGCCATAAAAATATCAGTTATAAACAATTAAATTAATAAATATACAAAAAAAAATCCCTTTAAAATCTATTCTAAGCTTAACATAAACAATTAAAATTATTTTTAAAAATATTTTCGTAAAAATAAATCAATTTTTTTTAACAATATATAAGGATTAATATATTGGAATGAATCAAAATGAAATCATACTTTCCCTCCAGTAGTATAAACGGTTGTAAATAACAGTTGGGAGATTATAAGAAGATGGAATTTTGTAACCGGCTTCAGTTGTTTAGTGTTTAGTTCTCAATTCGGTGTTTTGTTGTCAGTCTTTTTATTTTGAGAGTGAATTCAGGGGTGCCAACAGTGTATTTTTCAATTTCGATAGAAAATAATAGATCGTAAAATAAAAAAAAAAAATTAAACCGAAAAAACAAGTCTTGAAAATGTTTTTTGTTTTATACTTAATTTTTATTATTATTTAAAATTTATTTTTTATATATAAACAAAGTATAGTTTATTATAAAATTACACAAAATTAAACAATTACATTTTTAATATCTTAAAGCAATTTAAAAAAAAAAAAACACCTTAAATTTTATGATCTTTGGATTTCATAAAAAAAGTTTTTTTTTTTTTTAAAATTATGGTTTTCTAAATGTTAAAATTAAATCATTTTAAGTATTTTCTATTTTAATTTAAAGAAACTAAATACTGTGTTAGCAAATATGATAGCTTCTTTCTAAAATTGAATTCTGTTGAATACTGATTTCTGTTTTATCTTCAGTCAATGTTTGTGGTTTTAAATCTCTGTAATTAAAAAATTATAATTTCCTTAAATATTTGTGTCGTTTATAAAAATGACCCTTTTTTTTATGAATTCCTTTTGTCTACCTGTCATAATTTTTTATGTAATGCTTTCTTTTTCCACTCGGTGATGATTGTTTTCTATGAGTTTTCCCTTTAGAATTAGTCTCAACTACTTTATATGGTATGTCTCTTAATTGTGTTTCAGTCATACCTTCAGTATCGATTAATTTAAATTCTAAATGTTTTTTAACTTCATCCGGTAATCTTCCCTTAATAAAATCTGAAGGTGATCTCGACCTAGACCTGAAATTCATAAAGTTAAAAAAAATTATGCTCGACAATATTATTATCCTCCTTTCCATTATTACCTATGCTTTTTATGCTGTTTTCTTTTATATCTGTATGATTTTTCTGATTCTGTTTCCATTCCACTATTTAAATACCCTGAAGTTCTACTTATATTATTAATTACAGTAGCTTGTTGGACTCCAGTGTTTCCTTCTGCTTGTCTTTTTTGAACTTCAAGCCATTGAGGTTCCGAATCAACCAAATCATATCTGGAACTTTATTTTTTAAAAAATACGTTAAATTCAATAGTTTGGGGAGATATGAAATTTTGTCTTTTTTTCTTTTTTTACCTTCTATTCGAACTCCGATTTTTACGTTTATGTTTATGATTTCTTCCTCCATCAGAATCGTTTCCAGATTTATGCCTACGGTGAGATCTACTCGAACATTTGGATAATTCGCTGTCGTTATCAGAAGATCTTCTACTTCTGTGTCTCTTGTGTCTAGGCATAAAATGAACACAAATTTAAATTTTGTTTCCTTTGTTATTTATTTCAATTAATTTTAAATCAAAAAACCTTTTACAACATCTTGAATCGTTAGAACTTTGACTGTCGACGCTCGAAGATCGAATCGAAGTTTTTTGCAAGTTTTGAATCGAACTACAACTTCTTTGATTTTTAATTGATTTTGGGCTAACATTATATAATCCTCTGCTACGACCGGAAGTTGACCATGGTGCACTTCTTGTACTGTGAGGTGATTCCGGTGGATCATTGCCATAGTTTCCAACGGGTAAATTCGTCATTGAACGATAAACTCTAAAATGAAAATTGTTGTAAAAACCGACATTAAAACATTCTTTTAAATTTATATATGTAAAAAAGGTACGAAAAAAAATCAACTTACGAATTAATTGGTTGGGGTACCGATACATTCTTTAAATTATTTTGATTTTTATTTTCTCTCTGCACGATCGTGGGAACTACAAAAAACAATGAATCAGTTACAAGCGTTATTTTAAATTTATTTTTCATAGAGTAAATAAATTTTACCTTCTGAATTATCAAATTGTCGCCTCTGGTATCGCCGACTAGAAGTTCTTAAAAAATGAGGTGGAGTACGTAATTGCATTTGCACGTCAGCTTGAGCTTGCTTTTCCGTCCTTCCGCTAAAAAATAAAAATTTAAACAAGATCAGTGAGTTTGTGTTGTAAAACAAAACGTTTTAGTTAGTTACAAGTATTTTTCATACCTGTACCTGAATTTAGATCCTAATGAAAATATATCGGTCGCAGTTGGAGAAACTTGTAAAAGTCTAAAAAAAGCATGATGTTCGACGCAACTTTTCCAAAGGTGTTTACACGCGGATTTTGACGGTGTTTCAAAACCGTAAGTGTTTTCTTCATTCTGACAATAAATTTGTTTCAAAACAATAATAATAAATATTTTTGACAAAGAAAAAAAAAAATGTAAAGAAATTTATAAAGTATTATTACTCACGTTTCTACCGCATATTTTAATCATAAAATATTTTCCTTTAAAATATATTTTTGAAATTCTTGGCCAAAAATAATGTCCGACTTTATTCTTATATCTTAAAACAATTATTCCACTCGGTGTTAATCCTAAAAAATATTCCACGTTATCTTCTCCCTAAAATATATTATTATTATATTTCAAATGAAATAACCGCCATGATGAAAGATAAATATTGTTTAAAAAAAAAAAATAATAATAATTTTACCAAAACGGGATGAAGATCGACTCCGTACATTTCCAACCATTTTACTTTTTCCAAATAACTAAATTCTGCAGCTGCCGGCATTAATCCTCTGAAAAGAAATATTTTTATAATAAAAACAAAAAAATACAAACAGAAACGAAAAATTGTTTGTTTGTTTGTTTGTTTGTTTGTTTTTTACATACGCCAAATCTTTATGTCGTTCTTCTATTCTCGCTTCCAATTCGGCCGTTTGATTCGAAGTAAATCGAAATTCTGACACGTATCCTTTCGAATGCCTTTTCGGATCGTAATCACCGATTTCCGCTAAAAAAAAAAATAATAAATAATTTTTATAATTAACAAATTTTAAAATTAATAATAATAATAATAATAATAATAATAAATGAATTACATTGAACTGCATATGCTCCCAATTCGGCGGCCGTTTCAAATGATACCGGTAACCTGCCCTGTAAAATATCCTGTTTTACCTGAAGAAAAAACTGATACCTGAAAAAAAAAAAAATTAAATTAAATTATTTTAATTAATTTGAAATTATTATTATTATTATTATTATAAAATTTTAATAATTTAATTACCTCGTGATTTCTTCTAATAATTTACATGGATCAGCAGCATAAAATTTAACACCGAAATATAATGAAAACGGATCGGATCCTATTGAAAAAAAAAAAAAAAATTTATAAAACTTTCTCAATTGTTTTATTATTATTATTATTTCTTCTTCTTCTCCATTAAATTAAAATCAAAATAATAATAATTAATTTTCTTTAATTATATTATTATAAAAAAAAGAAAAATCTTTAAAATTTCCAAATAAATTTAAAACAAAAAATAATAATAAGTTTTGAATTTTAAAAGAAAAAGGAAAATTATTATTATTATTATTATTATTATTATTATTATTATTATTATTATTATTATTATTGAAAAATTTATGTGTTCTCAAGGTTTTTTCTTTTTTTTTTTTCTATACAAGTTTCTTAGTTTGCAATAGAAAAAAAAAAAAACAAGTTGTAACGGATGTTTCAAGTAGTCTCATCTGAATTATTTTTACGGTTGCTCCTAAAATAATGTTTGAGAGTAAATTATTAAGGTTTCACAGGTACAATGAATGACTCACACACATTCATTCATTCATTCATATTCTTTGTATGTATTAAGGATGATTGCAAAGAATTTTTAAACGTTTTATTTAACGAAACACACACGCGCACACACGCACATGACTTGATCATTTTATTATTTTAACTTTTATATATATATATTTAAATAATTATTTAATTACCTTTTAATTGTTTGACGACACCTTTTGTCCCATCCAACCAATGCTGTAGCAAATAATTAAAAAAAAAAAAAATTAATTTTACTTATTTATTAAATAAATAATTAATAATAATAATAATAATAAATTATACAAACGGTTTGATTTGATGAATCCACGTATCTTAATCCGAAATAAGCAGTTTCGAGAAGGTTTAAATGTTTGAAAACGGAATTTAATACTTCTTGACCTTTTGTCACATCCTACAAAAAAATTTTATTATGAATGAATGATTGATTGAATGATTGAATGAATCCCTAAATCATTCAAATCAATTATTGAATACTTTACGGTTTTTTGTACAATCAGTTAAGGTTCAAAATGAACAAAAAAATAAATTAAAATAAAGAGAGAGAGAGAGAGAGAGAAAGAGGGGGGAAGGGGGGGGAAGGGGGAAATAAATTTTATACTTGAAAACCCTGTATATATATATATAACTAAAAAAAAACAATTATTAAAATTAAAGGTTCAACATTTTGATCATTTTTTTTTAAAAAAAAAAAAAGCCCTCGAGGAAAATTAATTTTTAAAAAAATCTCAAACGTTTTTTTTTTTTTTTTTTTAAGTTAATTTTCTATAAAAATGAATTGTAGGTTTAAAATTTTTTTTTTTATTAGGTTTCATAAGGTAGAGGAAACCTGAACGTACAAAATTATGTTATTATTATTATTATTATTATTTCTAAAGGTTTTGTTTTTGAGAAATTTGTGCTTTACATTCCCTTACATTTTATCGAGAAAATGTTTTTTTTACTTTAACATAATCGAATGTTTTTTTGTTTTTGTTTAAAACAAAGGAAAATGTTTTTAACATTTTAATAATTAAAATTTAAATTTTCTTTAGAAATTAATTCCAACAAGTAAAAAAAAAAAAAATTTACTTTGATAAAATATGATGGAAATAATAAATGATGACAACAACAGCCATTTTGAAAAACCAAACAAACAAACAAACAAACAAAACAGAAATTTTTTTTTAAATAAATAAAGAACTTGAAGAAAAACAATAAAAAAATTATAATTTAAATTTAAATTTAAATAAATTTATTTATGTGTGTGTGTGTGTGTGAGAGAGAGAGAGAGAGATACAAGACTTAATAATAATATAAAAATATTAATTTACATTTTTACATTATCAAATATTTATTCTTTTACATTTTGTTTTGTTATGTGCTTTGAATGAACAACAAAAAACATTTTTTTTTGTTTTTTTTTTTTTTTTGTTTTGTTTTTTGTACATGTAATGGTAGCATTTCAATTTTTTTTTTTTTTCAGTCACGATTTTCTTGATGTTTTCTCGTCAGCATGTAACAAAAAAAAAAAAAATTGTAGTAAAAGACACGCATGCCTTAAGGGTAATTAAAACATATTTTATAAAATAGTCATAAGTTCTAAAAAAAAAAAAAAAATCATTTAATTTTCTAACATTTAAAAAAAAAAAATTTTTAATTTTTAAATGGCGTGTTTATAAACCGTAAAATTTAAAACTTTCACGAGAAATGAAAATAAGAAAGAAAGAAAAATAAAGAAAAACGTACCTGAATTTCTCTAATAAGTTCCTGTTCATCCAAAAGTATTATCCTACAATTATATGATTTACTTTTTTTACAAAAGCACTGCATATTATTTATTTATTTATCCATAAGAAAATTAAATATAATAATAAATTCACTTCATTCTGCAACAAATAATAATAATAATAATAACATTTAGTGAATAATTTAATTTTATGTAATAAAATTTTTTATAGTTTACATAATTACAAATGATATCATGTTAAATTTTTTATTCTCACTTATGTACCTATGTACCTATGTAAAAATATATATTTATGTAATGTGAGTATTTAATTTTTTATTTAATAACTGATTTTATTTTTTTAATAAATAACCAAAGTGAAATCAACTGTGACAATTGTTTAACAACAAATAAGTTAATATAAATAATATAAATTATTAATAATAATAATAATAATAATTTGAATTTAAATTGATTGATAAATAAATCAATATATATATATATATATATATATATATTTTATTTATAAATTAAATTATTATTAATAAATAAACTTTCTATTTTTGTTTTTAATTTTTTTTTGCAATTAATAACAATGACTTTTTAAAAAAAAAAAAGAAATTTTTTTTTTTTTTATTTAAACAAATGATTTTATTGTTGTATTAATTATTGAATTGTTATTGTTAACCATGAAAAAAAAATATTTTAATAAATAACATTACCTTTTTATTTATTTATTTATTTATTTTATCACACCCTTATTTAACACAAACGATTCATTCATTCATTCACTGACAGTAAATAAAATAAAAACTCTAGTCACAAATTTAATTTAACACAAAAAAAAAAAATTTCATAGAATAAAAAAACGTTAGTTAAAAATCAACGTTAAAAAAAAAAATATATAATAATATTAATATATATATTAATAAAAATTAAACAAAGAGTTCCGTTTCACGGTGAAAAGGACAGTGACCGCCCTCATATCGTTTTATTCAGGTATGTGACCACCATTAAAACACAAACTCACATCCGAACCTAAACAAAATCAGGTATCAACTGTGCGCAAACAATTACACAAACATTCCAGGTAAAAAGTATCCTTCCACGTCAAAATTTAATAAGATTTTAAAAACTCGCGCCTTTTTTTTCGTTTTGTTTTGTTTTGTTTTAACCGATTACCTTAAGCATTTTAACTATTTCCCCCCTTTTTTAAAAAACGCCCAGTAATTAATTTTTTTTTTCATTCATTTTTAAAATAATAATTCTTTTTTTTATTTCATTTAAAAAAAAAAAACTTATGAATTTATATACATTTTTTTATTTTTTAAAAACAATTATATTTTTTTTTTTTTGTCAATGACATAATAATTAACAAAACAAGATATAAGTAAGTAAGTAAGTAAGTAAAAAAAAACCTTGGTTGTTTTAGGTAACATCTTCACTTTTTAACATTTAAAATATTGTTTTTAAAAGAGAGAGAGAGAGAGAGAGAGAAAAACAAATAAATCAACGGTGAAAAATATTTTTAAATCAATAATATCAGTCTTTAAAAAAAAAAAAAAAAAGAAAAATTACTAATCTCTCTTTTAGTTATAACAAAAAAAAAAAACTTAATTTACAATTTTATTACAAACTAATAGAAAAACGGCAGTAACGGTTTTTTTCTCGAAACCGGAAACTCATCCATTTTATTATAAATAATATTATTAAAGCTGACTCATTTTGGTGACTAAAATACACACCCCTTATAAGTAAAAAAATTTTATATTATTTGTACTTTTTTTTTTAATTATTTCGTCACAATCTTGTAAGAGAAAATAATAATAATAATAATAATAAATGAATATTATTTGACTTTTCCATCTTTTTTAAATTCTTTAAGGAACGCCATTCCGTGTATTCGAAAATGTTTCGTGAGATCTATGGCTCTTTCGAATTGATCCTTACAAACTTTACATTGATTTTCTTTCAATGGCTCACTTTCGGATTCGGGATTCGATTCTTTTTTCAAATTACAACATTCGTTTTCAATTATGTATCTCTCCGTGTTTTTAATCTTGTGAAAAGCGTGCAAGTGTTTTTCCAAAGATGGCCGAACTACGAAACATTCACCGCATTCCATGCACTGATACGTGTTTTCTTCTAACCTGTGTTGAACTATGTGTTCCCGAAAATCGTTTTGCTCTTGGAAAACTTCTTTGCACATGGCGCAACTAAATTTCTTATTCACGTCCGGTAATTTGTTCGTTATTAATTGTCCGGATGAAAAATCATCCTTGTCGTCGTGTTGACTACTTATCTTTTTATAATATTGTAATTTCGATGACAATTTTCTTTTTCGTTTCGTCGGAGAACAAACGTTTTCTTCTCTTTCGAAATTTTTCTCGATGAAATCAACTTCTTTATCCGATCTCCTCCGCTCTTTTAATTTTCCAGGTTCGACGATTTTACGCGGTCTTCCCCTTTTTTTTTCGCCCGTTTTCACGTTGTCCGATCCGTTATCCGGATTTTTTTTATACGTTCGCTGAAGTGGAAAATCTTTTGAAAATTCAATTTTTTCCCCCTGAGATTCTTCGTCTGTTTTATTAGGCACGTCGTGATGTCTTAGTATCTTGAGAGATCTTCCACGAAGTTTGATACCGTTGAGAACTTTTTTCCTATACGTTTTCAAATCCTGACTGTACCTGTTATTTTTTAACGTCGAGTGTTTCTTGTACAGTTCCAGACATTTTTCCTTCCTCGCAATCAAATCGAATAAATAATCTACAAATTTATGATCCACGTTTTCCAATTTATTTAAAAGTTTTTGTTTTTTCACGTCGTTATTTTTATCACACGTTTCCGTCGCATTTTCGAGTCTTGGCGAACCGTTTCCTGTTACAGCCGGAGTAAAATCCGAATCACTATCCGAATTATCATTTTCATCCAAACTATACTCCGATTCTGAACTTTCCCTATACCTTTTAGGTTTTTTAACGACTCGTTTCGACGAATAATTTTTCAAACTTGACGATTTAGCTTTGGGTTCGAGGTATAAAATGGACTTTTTCTTTTTCGTCTTTTTTAATTTTTCCGCCATTTGTAAAGATTCGTAAAATTCAGACCAAACTTCGCTTTCCCTTTTCAATTTGTCCGTTCCTTTGGGTTTAAACGTGAAACCTTCCCCTAAATTTGAGTTTTTATTCGACATCCCTTCAGAATCGGATACGTTACTCCAACTTGAATCTTTTGAATTGTCCCAGTCTTCTTTCATGTCTACGGAAACATTTCCTATTTTTTTACTAATCATTTCGGACGAATTAAATGCATTGATTTTTTTCGAAGGATTTATTACGTAATTTTGATTACGATTATCGAAAAACAAATTTTGTTGCAAGTTCATGGATGAGGTATCCAACACGATATTCCCTTCCTTTTCCAAAATGTCATTTTTTTTGTTTGGCGTTATAAATAACTGATTGTTAATTTTAATTTTTTTAAAATTGTTATTATTTCCTTTTGGTAATCTTTGAATACTTCTCAAACCGGAATCTTGCAAAAGTTCCGAATTTTCCATTTTAATATCGTTGCTTTGTTCGGAATCCGCCATCTTGTTTTCTTCGTCGTATGAGGTGGCGGTGATATTTTTAATATCCGTTTCCGATTGCCCTTCATTTTCTTCAATTTTTTCACTACTTTTAACAGATAAATTAACCGTCCAATAAACGTCCATCGAATTCGATTTATTTTCTATTTTTTTTCCTTCTCCCGTAAAATTTTCCTTTTCGTCCTCGTTGAAATAATTATTATTTTCGTTTGTATTCAAGGCTTTTTTTTGAGTTTCATTCAACGCGTCTTCGTTATTTTCAAGAATGTATTCGTTATTCGGCGAATTCGATTTCAATTCTATGCATTTTTTCTTTTTCTGAATCGTTTTTTTCCGTATGCCGTGTCCAAATTTATTTTTGAAATGATTTTTTGGAAGAATTTTATTTTCTTCGTAGGATTGTACGGGGTTCTGCTTCGAATCATCTGAATTTTTTGAATTCTTGTTCGATATCGTTATATTGAGAGCTGCATCTGGATGATAATATTCCAGATGAAGTTTAAATTGATGTAATGTCGAACTGTTTTTCGGAAATAAAACAATACAAAATGGACAAGTGAAAAATGAATTTCCCAATTTTATTTTCGTTTTTTCATTCGAATGATATTTCATTGTTAAATCATCCGGTTGTAAATTTTCCATTTCTTGTTCTTGTTCACAATTATAATTGTCGTTGATGTTTTCTTCTTCTTCATTTTCTATTAAAATTTTTTTGGAAACCATTAAACCAGTCTTTTCGTCCAATTGCAAAACGACATTGTAATTACTGGACGATTCTTCATTTTTTTCCTCGTAATTCCCGGAAGTATTTTCCAACGGTTTCGGACCCTGACTTTTTACGTAACCCAAATGATCACAAGGAATATAATCATAACAAATTTTTGATGAATCTGATGACGATTCTTTTTTATCTTCAGCACCATGTTCTGAATTTTCCGGTTCTACGATGGTACAATTATCTTCGTTTGAATTAAATTCATCAGAATGAATATTAGAAATTTTAATAAGGCTTTTACTTTGTTGGGATTTAACTTGTTCATTCGATTTAATTTCATCTATACCTAATTGTATAGCCTGAGATTCAAAATTTTTTGGACAAGTTTCAGTTGAAAGACTATCGGTTATTTTATTACTACATTCAAGTTCTCTTTTATCGAAATTTTCATCCGATTTCTTATTAAAATTTGTATTTATAGGAATTAATTTATTATTTTCAGATGATAGAAAAGAATTATCTTTTTCACAATTTATGATTTTACAATCATCAAATTTTTCTGTTGAACACTTTTGGTTTATATCATCAAATTCTTCAACTGTTGTAAATGGTTCATTTGTTTGAGATCTTTCCGCATTGGGTGTATTGTCTTTTTGCTTATTGATTTCTAATTGAATGATGTCTTGAGTTTTTAAACTCTTTTGCAAATTTCCCCATTCTGGGGGTAGCATACCCTTTTTATTGCAAAATTGTATGTGAGAACGAAAAGCTCCGACAACATTAAATGAATTTCCGCATAAACATTTGTACTCAATTTCGTAGGAATCGGGATTTTCACGATGCTGATGAATGTGTTTTTCATACATGAAGCTAGGTATCACCGTGTTGGAACACAAAGTACATCTAAAATAATTTAAATATTGCGCCTGAAAATATTAATAAATAAATAATTTATTGAAGTTTATACTTAAACAAAATTAAAAAGTTACAAAAAACTTACAAAATATTTTTACAAGGTTTTTATTTATGAGAACGTAAAAAAAATATATAAAAAAAAGAAATTTATATACATACCTTTAACTTTTGATGATTTTTACTCATATGATTATTAAATTCTTCAGAATTGGAAAACAATAAACTGCAGTGTGAACATCTAAACATGCTATGCAAATGAACTTCTTGAATATGTTCTAAAAATTTGCTAGTAGTGAATTTTATACCAGGACAACTTTGGCACTTGTAGTTTACTGTTTTGTACACATGAAAGCACTTATTGGTCAAGTGCAAAGTAAGAAAGTATGCATTACTATAAATTACACCACAATCTGGACAAACGAAAGGATTTTCCATGGTATGAATTCTGGTATGAGCCTGAAACAAAATAATAAAACAGTTAGAAAATGTCACATGACAAAAAAAAAAAAAAATCAAGTATCATAATAATATTAAAAAGTACCGTTAGAATTTTAAAAACACTAATTTCGTTTAGTAACTTGTCGAAAACAAATAATAAGTAATAATTTTCTTTTTTTAAATAAATTCAGTATTGAAAAATTAATGTATAATGAACAAACCTCTAGAGCACAAACAGATTGAAATGGAAAACAACAAATCTTGCAAAAATAAAAAGTACAATTGCTTGTATCGAAACCCATAAAATGATTGTAAATAGTTGAAAACATGATTTTAAAACACTCTGGACAGACCAAAGATCTACATTCTCCACATCTGAGTCTTCTGTTGACAATTTTAAAACTTTTCGGATCATGTAGACAACTTGATCTTAAATCTCCATGATTTTCAATATCATCAAAACTAATAATTTTATTATTTTGAATTTTTTTTTCTGGAGCTGGTAACATTGGCGTAGTTATATTATTAAACATACTACAATTATTTTTTTTATCGAGTAATATTTGATTTTCATCATTTACTGCATTATTATCAAAATTGTTATTATTTTCTCTAATATCATTAGTCTCTGTTTCCAAATTTGAAACTATTTTTTCCTTAATGGGGACATTTTCAAAAAATTTTTTGGCTTCGCTCCATATAGAATTAATTTTGACAAAAGTATCGGAAGAATCATTTTGAATTTTTGAATCCATTTTTTTTTTAAGTTATTTTTTTTAAAATGAAAAAAAAAAAAAAAAAATTATACAATCATACATAAAAATACAATATATAGAAAAAAAAATTTTTAATATTTTCACTGAAATAATTATTTTATAATATTCTGAAGTTAAAAAAAAAAACAGGTATTAAATAATATTACAATTGAAATTATTAATAAATTTCCTAAGTTTTTTGTCACAATTTTGCCTCCGCGTTCTTATTTAATAATTTTTTATAAAAAGGAAGGCCTTTGTATTTTGTTTTGTCCCAAAAAAAATTAAAATAAAATAATTAATTTTTTTTTTCCAAAAAAAAAAAAAAAATTTCGCCATACTAAGTATAAATTTTTTAGTCCGACTTTAAAAAAAAAAAAAAAAAAAAAAACAATTTATATTATTTAATACAACAAAAAAAAAAACATTTTATTAAAAGTTTTATATAATTCTTCATATTATATTTTTATATTTAGCTGATCATAAAATAAGTTTAATATTTAAGGTTTTAATTATTTTTTTGTTAAATAAAAAATAAATAAATATCTATGTGAATAAATTTATTAACAAATTTGGCGTAAAATCATCTGTGGAAAAATTAAATATGTAAAAAAAAAAAAAAAAGTATTGGTTAAATATTGAAAGTTTTACACTAATGTTACAGTTTTTTTTTTTTTTTTTTTTTTTTGTAGAAAAATACACCAAAAAACTATCATGGTTTGTTTACAATTAATTACCTTTAATTAAAATTATAAATACTTTTTCATTGTCTAAAACTCATATTATTAATAAATTGAAATGTAATAATTCAATAATTACATAATTATCGAAGTTAATCACTATTATACTTTATTAAAAATGCCCATGTAACAAAAACAAAATTATAATAAGATATTTTGAAATGGGTAATAATTATTTTAATTAAATTTAAACTTGTTAAAATTTTATTTTAACAAACTCTAATTTACGATAACAGCGAAGTACTTGTTTCACCGCCTTTTATAACAAAAACAAGAGAATTCTGTCAAAGAATTAATAATATATATATATTATACTCTATGACATTTATACTCCCTTAGATTATACACCGGTCAATTCTTTTTTTTTTTTTTAAGTATTAAATATCATCAATTACAATTATAACAATTTAAAAATGTTATTATAATAATTTTATAAATTATTTATTATCTTATTTTATTAATATTGATAAATTTTACTACTTACAAAGTTATAATAATCAGAAGAACGTTATGTGATGAAATACTCTTTACTTTAAAAAAGATTTTTCATATTTTTTCATAATTTAAATAAGAAAATTTATTTATTTATTTAAAAATTAATTTTGTGTTTTACTTTTTACGCTTATTTTAATTAAAAAATTTTTCGAAAATAATATGGGAAAAATTGAAAAGACTTTTGTTATTTTTTATTTTTAATAAATACAAAGTTAAAACTTACATTTGTAGAAATTATTTTCAATAAAATTTTTCTATTCACTTTTCCGACAAAAATTTATCTACTAATAATCACTTAATCATTAGTTACAACTTGAGAAAAAAATTTAGTATTTCGTAAAAATGAAAATATTAATTTCCTACGAAATTTTCCTACAAATTGTCCGCCATTTTTATTTAATAACGTTATGACGTCATAACGTGCAGAATTACGTTATGATTTAATTCCTAATTATTTATTATTTAATTCATTACACTCTGCATATAAGAACATAGTTTAATAATTAATTTTGAATTAGTATTACGTTAAAAAGTATAAATAAGTTA
>NW_002987567.1:52566-61248 GCF_000006295.1 Pediculus humanus corporis | reverse complement strand
TTGGAGAAGATTTTAATAGTTCATCAATCGAATGAGGGATTTTTTTTTTCCTTTCACTATTTGTCACTATATTTTTATTTTCTTCTTTGTCATCCGTTGATTCATACACAAAATTATTATTTTTCGATTCATTTTCTCCGCTTGAAATAAAAAATGATTCCCTATAAGATCAAATTAGTTTTAAAAAAAAAAAAAAATATGGCAAATTTTCAAATTAAGTTTCGTACCAAAAAAAAAAACAAACAACAAACCTTTTGTATGAATATCCGGTTGCTGTGCTTACAACAAAAGGTCCAAATTTACACTGTTGACTCCAGGAATATGTTTCATTTTGTGGTCTAACATTTCTTCGCATTTCCGGTTCGGAAAAAATACTCGTCGAATTTAAATGTTGAAGTTTCATTGGTATTGAGTACTGGGGGATTTGACATGATGGCGAAATCGGAAAATAATTCGAATGTAAATTTGGAGGATTATCCGTTTCTCCAGAGATTTTTTGCCATAGATTTCCTTGGAAAATTAATTTAATTCAAAAAAAATAATAATAATAAGGTTCGAAATAATAATAATAATTACCCGATGAAGGGATTTGAATATCCGTATTACAACATATTCCACTGTTTCGTAATATTCTATTGACCGAAGATACACTTGGTATTGTTGCAGGATCGCAAATTTTTTGTGTCAAAAGCTGATCCCTGATTTCCCATGCAAACATCCCGGGATTTTCTTGTTTAAATTTAAGTATTTTTTTTATGACCGTGGGTGTTGTTACATGCTACAAATATAATAATATCGACATATTTTTTCGGGAGAGAGAGAAAAAGGTAAATTTATTCTTTAAAACTTTTTTATTGTCATGAAATTGTTGGAATTGGGCTTTGGTTTTTTTTTTTTTTTTTTTTTTTTACCTTGAGATAGATTTGAGTAATTAGTTTAATTACAAAAGAATTTTTTTTAAAAATATATAAAAAAATAACCTTTGTTTTACTCCCACCGATCGATCCTGGTCTAATTGAACCTGTTTCGTAAAAACGACTTAAAATTTTCGAAACGCAACCGTGAGATACCAAAAGTTGCCTGGAAATATCGCATGGACGTACACCCATTAATGCCAGATCAACAATTTGTCGTCTGACATAATCAGGTAATGGACGTCCGTTAACAAAAACACCACCTAATTGATTAACACCTGCTTGACCTTAAAAAAAAAAAAAAAAACAAAAAAAATATTTTTCCCATAAAATTTAACAAAATTCTGAAACGAAAACTTAAATCCAACAAAAAAAAAAAGGAAAAAGAAAAACTATAAGTTAAATACTCACCCGAATGTGGCATAATTTTATAATTTGAAAAACAAACAAAAAAAAATTTAAAAAAAACAAATTGGAAAAATTTGTTTAAAAAGAATAATAATAATAATAATAATAATAATAATAATAATAATCGAACGAGAACAATTTTTTTTTTTTTTTTAACAATTAAAATTAAAAATTAAAAATTTTTAAAATAATACAATCATGTTTGTTTTCGCCATTAAATTTGAATCAAAATTAAAAAAATTTTTTTTTTTATTAATTTATTTATATATTATTAATATTTTTTAAAAATCAAACTTTGCACATAAAATTATATTAATATATATTTTTTTAAATTTTTTATAATTTTAATTAAATAAAATAATTAAATTACGAACTCGATCCAAGATTCGATTTTAACTAAAGTAATATATATATATATTAAATTTAATTTCTTTAATTTTTAAAGGAAACGATAATAAAACGTTTAAAAAAAAAAAAAAAAAAAAAAAAAGTTTTATATAAAAAAATTCTTTTTTCTCTTCCAGAACATCTCAACAGCCAATGAGAGCTTTTATCGAGTTTTAAACCAATCAAAATTTAATATAGGCGGGTTGAATTCCTGTCATCCCTAACGGGGTGTATGAAAACAATCCCTTTTTCTGGAATTTAACTTATATTATTAAATAATTTTTTTTTTCTTTTCTATTCGTTTATCATTTTAAATTATTATTATTAATATTGAGTAAAAAATATATTAATAACTTTCTTTTTTTAAATAAATAAAAAAAAAATATTAAATAAAAATAATTATTAAAGGATGTAAAATAAATATCTTAATGAATAATTTAAATAAGGGTTTTAAATTTTCATAAATTAAATAAAAAATTAATAAAATTCAACTAATAATAAATAAATAAATAAATAAATTTAAAGGTATCCTTAACTTTTATGTACGAAAAAAATAAATAATAATTAAGTTTAGGGTGAAATTATAATTTTCATTATGTTTTTTTCCATATTATTAAAAATATGTAGAGTTTATGTATGTGTTTATGTATTATAGTATGTTTTAGTTTATGTTTTAATTAAAAATTTTACTTATTGGAAAAAAAAATACCCAAGAAATTTGAAAAAAAAAAACCGTTAAATTTGAAATTTTTTATTGACATGTTATTTTGTTTTTTAATAAACAATCAATCTTATGTTTATTAATGTTTATTATGTTTTATGTTTATTAATTTTGTAAATTTATGATAATTATTAATAAATTATTATTATTAAATAATTTTTTTGTTATTTTAGTAAGCGAAAAAAAAAAAAAATGATTGTGTTTTCAGTTTTAAAAATTTTTCCTTCCTGGAAAAAAAAAAAAATTAAAGCGGGAAAGGTTACGATACGGAAATGAAAGGTTTGTGACGTTGATGTAACTTATTTTTTAAAGCTAAATGTTATACTCTCTGAAATCCTAATAACATTTTATAATTACCAAGCTTGGCGGAAATCCCATAGGAAACGATATCGCAAAGCGCAGCCATGTTCCAGTTGGAAAATTCCAATTATTTTGTTAGGAGGCTCCAGTTGGGAAGGGGGTGGGGAGGAGGGGTTAAAAGTCTGCAAAAGTTTCTGATATAAACTTCAATTTAAGAATTAAACTTTTGTTGGAAACCCTTATATTTCATTTACTGTGCTTATGTGTAGATCATTCTCATAATGATTTTTTTTTTTTTTTTTTTTTCATTTGAACCTTTTATTATTTACTCTAAGCTTTCTATGGATTTTCACAATTTCTGCTTTAATTCTCTCTCTTTTTTTTTCAGTATTATTATTATTATTATTCTCTTTTTTTTTCAATTATTAAATTTTTTAAACTTAATTTCAATGCTGACTGTTTGTTATAGCAATGAAATTAAAATTTCAATTTGATTTTCATATTTATTTTAAAAAATTTAAATAAACTTGCTTATATTTATTAATTATTTAACAATTAATCGCACGATTAACTAATTTCGAAACGAATTAATTCATTTTTTTTTATTCTTGCACTTTGATTTCCATCTTTTTTAAATAATAATAATAATACTTTATGTGAGTACCAAAATAACGTTAAAAATGAACATTTGAGATTGCAAAAAAATTTTTTTAATTATTTTCTAGAATTAATTACAATATTAAAGGGGAAAAATTTTTAAATTGTTTTAAATATAGAAAAGAATATTTTAATAATTGTATAAACAAAAAACATTGGTGAAAAAAAATTATACTTACTTAATTTTTTTTTTTTAAATTAAATTTATAAATCAGAATTCAAGATTAAAAAAAATAAATACAAAACAATAATAAACGCTAATAGGAACTTTAAAATTTTAATATGTCGAGATCTTTTTAGTTAAATTTAATTAGTATTAATAATTTTTTGACCAATAAATGTAATATTATACAAAGTACTTATTTAAATTTTAACTTCAGTACATTACCATTATGTATTAAAGATTTTGGGTTGTTAATAAGTATAGTATTGTTGTAATAAATATAAATTCATGTGAGAATGTTAAAAAAACGTTTGTGATTAGTTTAATTTAAAATTTACATAAGAATAATAATAAAGAAGTAGAAATGCATAAATTATATTCCATTTATTTTGCAATCATACTATTACGACTGTTTAAATAAAATATATATGTCGTGTCATTAGAAAATAATTGTAAAACTGGCAACATTTATTTATAATCGTAATTTAGTCTGCATATTTCAGTTGTTTAGATAATCAAAACATTGTTTAAAATGTCTGATAATATTCAGTGTTTAACTTGTAGTGAAGAAGATGAAGATTCTGATTGTGGAAACACTAGTAGTGAAATACAAGGCACTTTAAATAAATGGACAAATTACATTCACGGTTGGCAACCTAGATTTATTATTTTAAAAAATGGGACTTTATCTTATTATAAATCTGAAGAAGATAGTGGTTTTGGTTGTCGAGGTTCTATAAGTATATTTAAAGCTTTAATTAAGCCCCACGAATTTGATGAATGTCGTTTTGATATTAATTTAAATGACTGCACATGGTACCTTCGGGCGGATACACCAGAAGATCGTAAACATTGGATAGACGTTCTTGAAAATTATAAAGCTGAGTCAGTGTTTGGCAGTGAAATGAGTCTCAAACGTCACGGAAGTTCGGTTTCTCTACAGTCTACGACTTTATCATCAGCTTCTGCTTCTAGTTCTAAAAAATGCAGAGGTCTTAAAGAAAAATTAGCTGAATTAGATACTTTTCAAAATATATTATGCAGTCAAATGGATGTTTTACAAAAGTATTTTGATAAATGTGCAGAAATGTCTTCTGATTCCTTAATTAATGGTCACAAAGATAATGTTATCAATGTAAATGGAAGTAAATTTGTTTATGAAATAAATCCTGATCATGGAGTTCATGCCATAGACTTTAAAGGTGAAGCTATTACTTTTAAAGCTACTACATCAGCTGTACTTACTACCTTGCAACATTGTTTAGATCTATTTACTCAAAAAGAAGAAGTATGGAAAAAAAAATTAGATAAGGAAATTGAAAAAAGGAAAAGGTTAGAAGAATTATATAATGCAGTTAAAGATGAAATGAGTTTTCAAAAATCTAAAGTTGTTATTCAAGGAGGACCCGATCTTGAGGTTAGTATTTTATTGTTTTTTTTATTTTAATTATTTATTAATAAAGTTAGATAATTTTACCACAGTATATTTATAAATGTATTAATGCATTTTCATCCAAATCAAATTTAACTTGAGTAGTCTTTTTATATAAAAAATAAAACTGAACTTTTTCGGCTTAAAATTTATTCATAAATTTTAGTTTTTATGTATTTATTTATTAGGAAGGACCACATAGCAAATTAAAAGATGAAGAATTTTATGATGCATTAGAAACCAGTTTAGATAAAATTCAAGAAGATGAAGAGTTTAGAGAAAGGCTGAAATCGAAACAAATTTTAGTGCATCAATTGGGAAGTTCTCCCAAGCACAGCAGTTTGTGGCCAGAAATTGAAAAAATTTCAGCAGAACAAATAAAATATGCTCTTCAAGAGGTAGGAAGTGGTAGCAATTGGCACTTGTTTGCAGAAGAAGGAGAAATGAAATTGTACAAAAGGGAAGAAATGGTGAATGGAATGGTTATGGATCCATTAAAAGCTTGCCATGTAGTCCAAGGAGTTACAGGTCATGAAATGTGTCATTACTTTTTTAGTCCCGATGTAAGAATGGAATGGGAAAGTAAGTTCATTAACTAAACGTACCTTAAAAAAAATATTAGTTAACAACTTGGAAAAATTTCTATACCTTAAAATAATAATAATTTATTTAATAGCTACTTTAGATTCTAGTACTGTGATAGAAGCACTAGATAAAAACACTCTTATTTTTTATCAAGTTCACAAACGAATATGGCCAGCCTCTCAAAGAGATGCTGTTTTTTGGTCTCATAAAAAATCCATACCCAATCAAACCGATGCTGAAGGCCAAGATATTTGGACTGTGACAAATCACTCTGTTGATTTACAAGAATTTCCTGTAAGTAAAAATTACCTTTTGAAAATTTTTTTTTTTGACACTTAAATTAATGAAATTTTTATTTTTTTTTTTTAGGCTAATACTGGTAAGACGGTAAGAATTTATTTGACTGTTTGTTTGCTTTGCCAGACATTTGTTGATCCCCCCAAGACTGGCCTCAACATAAGTAGAGAAAATTTAAGGTGCAAAATAACTTATTGTTCTGTTAGTAAGTAATTTGTGTATTTTACAACAAATCCACGAATACAAATCAATAATTAATTATCATTTAAAAAATTTTTTCGTAAACAATCAATATTATTATTTTTACAGTTAACCCAGGTGGATGGGCTCCGGCTGCTGCTCTTAGGCAAGTTTACAAAAGAGAATATCCGAAATTTGTCAAAAGATTTACTGCTTATGTTGTTGATAGATGCAAAAGTAAACCTATAATGTTTTGATGTCAGGTTTTAGTAATTATGAAATTCAGGCTGTTAACTTCCAATGTGAATTACCAATAATGACAAATTTTATTTAAAAAAAAAAATACCAAAGTAAATCTTTCACTTAATATTTATAAAAACTTTGTATTTTTTATTTTCCTAATAAATGTTAAATAAAAATTAAAATCTGCCAAATAAATTTCTTATCACACATTAACAAAAAAAAAAAAAAAAAAAATGAATAATCATTAAACTGTATCACAAAATTAAACTTTTAAAGTTCATAAAAATCCAAATAAGATAACAGAATATTTACACAAATATTTGTTTTCTTTTTTTTTCTTATAAAAGCATTGAATTCAACTCCTACAAAACAATAAAAAAAAATTAATCAAAGTTGATAAATTAAAAAATATTCACAATATTATGAGTAAAATAGTTTCGAGAATGAATAGACTATATTAAATGCATTTTAACTTGAACAATATTTAATAATCTACTATTTATAGATGAAAACTTATTTTATTTACTAATATTGTGCAATGTACTGCCATTATTTACAATTTTCCCATTTTTAAATATATAGTAAAAAATATGGATAAAAAAATGATTTTAATAGGACAAATTAAAAATTTAGTGTTCGGCAAGAAACAATAATTTAAAATTTTTAGTTTACTGAGGTGTTATTTAAAATACTTAATACTTACAATTTGTATTTTTTATTTACTATTTTTTTCCCTCTACCATTATAATATGGTACCCAAACTTTGTTTTAACAGGAGGATCTGTAAACACAGGGGAAGATAAAGATGAAACGGGTAATGCAAATGCAGCATCTTGAAATGGTCCAACCATTGAACCTCTTGTCATCCATCCTAAATCTCCCTAAAAGAATTTTGACAATAATTAAAATTATTAATGTTAAAAAAGGAAACACTAAATTTTAACGACTAAATACAAAAATCAAACATACACCAGCTCTAGCCTTATCTTCACTATATTGTTGAGCAACTTCGTTAAATTTCATTCCTTCTTTTAATTTACCTAAAGCTTCTAAACATTTTCCTTGCTTTTCACATAAAATATGTCTAACCTAAAATCCAATTAATTTTGATGAGTAAAGTATTGTACTCAAGTAGTTTATTAAAAAAATTTTTTTATAGCATAATTTAATAAAATAAATAATAAAAAATAAAATGTATACATACCTTTACAGCTGTTCCACCTTTTTTTTCTTTTTCCTTTTCTTTGTCTTTTTCCGCATTGCCTTTTCCTTTATTCTTTGCCGGCGGCATTTTGATTAAAATTAAATTTTACTGCAGTTTGCTCCTGAAATATAAAAATACAATTAAATTAATAAAATAAAATAAAGAAATTAATTTTATCACAGAATTAGACTTTTAGAATATTAATTAAATAACTTGGACAATAAAAATTTTTTAAAAATATGGTAAGAAAAATAATTATTGTGAAATAAATTAGTGCTAACTTAATACTAAAATACAAAATGATTATTACAAAAATTAATCATGAATAAATAAAAAGTTTCTTTTTTAAAGAAACAGTTAGAAAATAGAACATTTAATTGAAAATTATTTAATACGAACTGATATTGTTGTTGAAACGTACATGGAATCGAATTTTAAAAAAAAATGGCGACCAAGCCTGTTAGGTTGTTTATATATACAAAAAGTAAAAATGTTAAGAGAACATTTATTAAAACATTTTAAATCAATTATTGTTAATTATTGTTCAATTTTCTAATTAAATAAATTTTTATTAAACCTTTTTTTTTTTTTTAAATAATGAATATTGTTATATTTAAAACCAAGATTATTTAATTTAAGTTTACCTGATGAATTTTTATGACTTTTTTAAAATTTTTATTCTAAATTCAAATTAAATTATTTGTAAAGATTTTAGTTTTAAATAAAAAATTAATTTTTTAAAAAAAAATAAAATTGTCTTTTTATTTATTAACAACCTAGAAAGTAAAAATTTTAAATAACAGGAAAAAAAAAAATTTTCAAACAAAAAATCAAAAATTTTTAACATTATATTTTTTATGTTTGATCAACAATAATGGACTAAACTCTAAAGTATTAAAATTTATCAAAAATAATTTAAAAAAATTTTATTTTGTCATGCTACATTAAGAAATTTATTTTAACAATTTCATGAAAATATTTTCTATGTTTAGCATTACTGTTTTTCATATACTATATTTACACAATTAAAATTTATTAATTCTAAAAGTGACAGTCATTAAACTATCAAATTTTTAACATATAATCTCAGTCTTGAATTAAATATACAAATAGATATAAACTTAATAGTTTAGTTTTTAAAAACTATGTGATTTCCTCTAACTTGTGAACTGTATTATAATGACGTTTTAA
>NW_002987567.1:47766-51790 GCF_000006295.1 Pediculus humanus corporis | reverse complement strand
TTGCTCGAGCATTAGTTCAGTTGGAAATTGTCGTAAACAAAACTTGCATGAAAAACAATGAGCTCCTGGATTTTGTTTGGCATGTATTTGGTATAACTTAAATGTACTAAATAATTTTTTACATCCTTTACAAACTACTTTATCCTCAGGACCATGAAGAGCTATATGAGATTCAAATTTGAGATTGTTATCAAATTTTTCATTACATATATGACATTTAAACAATCCCTGGTTTTTTTGAGAAAGTTTGCCTTGCTAAAAAATATATATGAAAGCATTAGAAAATTAAAATACAATCTTACAATTTGTTTTTTAAATCAAAAACTTACATTCTTTTTTTCACATTCATCATTATTATTACAATTGAAATTAGTATTGTTTTCAGTATTTTTTTGGTCTTCAAAATTGTTTAAATCACTATTACTTTTTATATTTTTAGAGTTTCTTTTTTTTTTACATAAATGGCTTGTAGTTATTGCTTCTACACTATTACAACACTTATAAAATTTATGTTTATATGGGTACAATTTTGCATGTTTTTGATAAGATGTCTTGAATTGAAATTGTTTATTACATATTTCACAAGTACGTTTAAATTTAGGTGTTTCTTCATTCACCATCGTTAAATTTGTTTATATGCAAACCTCCTTATTAAATTCATTTTTTTTAAAAATTGTTTTTAATTTACACTTTATTCACCGCAATGACTAAAAATACTAATTTAAAAATTACTTTAAACTTATAGCAGAACTACATTTAAATTTTTTATTTTTACTTTAAAAACAACTGAAATAAAATATGATTTATAATATTTAGAACAAGTAACACATTCCAGCGTAAAGATTTTATTAATCTTAACTTTAATAAAAATAACTAAAATTGTTATGCTTTAAAATTTATTCAAATAAAAAAAAAAAATTGTAAGCTTTAAAAAATTCTTAAATAAACAATATTAATTTGAAGTGTTTACCTAAAGTGGTACTAGAAGTTACGAAAGACGTGGCAGAAATAAACGATATATTATAAGAACTTATAAGTATTGTAATGTTTTATATATTACTTTAATTGTAAAAATGAATTTAGTAATTTAATTTGAAATAGTTTTTATCTAAAAATAAAATAAAGGTAAAGTAACTGTCATTTTAATTAAAAATAAAAATAAAAAAAGATTAATGTTGTAATTATTTTAAATATGTTAAATTATGTAAATTTAATTTGTAAGTTACTTTACCATGCTTCCATTTTTTACATTATAAAAACCAATATTCTGAATTTAAAATACAAAATTATAAATTATTAATAAGTTAATATTTGTATTGAATTGTAAATTGTAATTTTATTGTTTAAAAAGAAATAAAAAACTATTAAAAAAATTGTAAAAGTCTAATAAATTAATTATGTTTTTGTTTTTTCAGTTTTATTTACAATGAGTGATAAAAAGAAGAAAGAAAATCAAATATTTAGTAATTTAGAATTTAAAAAGAAAACTTTTAATATAAATGATGCAAAACCATTATTTTCAAAAGATGGATCATCTTTGTATATTTTCTCAGAAAATGTTTGTCATTTGTACAGTACAACTACAGGAAATTATATAAAAAAATTGTTTTCTTGCTCATCGAAAATCATTTCTTATCATCTTCATCCGTTAGATGAAAATTTTTTAGTTACAATTACTGAAAATGGAGAAGTTACAGTTTATAATTTGAAAGAAAATAAAATAGAGCATTCGACAAATTTATGCATCAATAAGACACTTTTATGTTCTTTGAAAATACAGAAATTTAGTTCTGAACATGATGAAAATTGTGACTTTGATTGGAATTCGATTGATTTGGAAAATATAGGAAATAGAAAATTTATACATGCTGTTGTTAAACCTTTTCAAGGTGATTCAGGAAATCTATTAATATGGGCAAGTTGGTGTTTAAATGATGAAACAGAAGCACACATTTCTGTCTTTTCATATCAGAGTGGTACACACTACAAGGACTTTGCTTTCAAACAATGCAAACTAAAAAAGTGTTCAAAAAATTTTGTGTTATCTAACTCTCAAGAGCATGATGTTTTCATTGGAATATCTGAACATTGCTTAAATGTTGCTCATTTTCAAAATAAGGATTCCTTTTATTATTCTATCAGAAAACACTATACAGGATTGAATAACACTGTAATTTGTGTTGCATTTCATCCCACAGAGTACTGCTTTGCAACTGGAGATTCAATCGGAAGAATTATCATTTGGAAAAATATTTTCGAACAATATCCATTAAAAGAAATGTTTCACTGGCACACATTGGCTGTGAATGATTTAATATTTTCTAAACTTGGGTAATAACATATTTAGCGGAGAGAAGAAAATGTTTTGGTTAAATGGTCATTATCAACTCAAAAAAAACGTTTTTTACCAAGATTATCATCTGCTTTAATCTCTCTTTCTGAAGCTTCTGATGCTTCACTACTATCCGTTTTAACATCAGATGGAAAAATATTAATTTTAGATTTTAATTTTAATATTGTATCCGTAATACAGAATTTTTCAGTTGTGAATTCTTTAAACAGTTCTAAAAATCTAAATATTCTTTCATTTGATCCCAGGAGTAACAGCATTGTTCTGAATGGGAAAACAGGACACATTCAATTTTTATCATTGAAGGATTTCAATAAATTAAATTATACATTTGATGTGACAAATAGAAATTACGTCACGCCTCATACAACTTGTTCGGTAGCAAATACCGAAGTGAATCATGCGATATTCAGTCCGAAAGGCGACTGGATGATAACAGCCGAAAGTAGAATTGAAAAAGATTGTTACGAATCGTTTTTAAAATTCTGGAATTACGTTCCAGAAAATGGATCGTACAAATTAAATACAAACGTCGAATTCCCTCACGGAGGCGTAGAAATTTATTCTTTAGAAATTAGTTCTAGTTCCATAGTGGGATCAACCGGTCCCGATAAAAGGTTTTGCCTCTGGGCTATAGAAGAACAAATAAACGGAAACGTTATAAAAGAAATTTGGTCTTTGTACAACGATAGAAAATATCGAAATTTTTCCAGTTACGCGTTGGATTTTTCAAAAGACTCATCATTGGTTGCGGTTACTTTTGGTTCCGTCGTCACGATTTGGGAAACGGATTCGTGCCTGCTTAAATGTTCATTATCCTGTCCGAACAACAAAAACGACTTGAAAGCATGCAAGTTTGGAAACAACGAATTCACACATTTAATTATCGCAGGTTCGGAATTTAACGTTTGCTGCTGGAACTCGTTAACGTTATCCATGGTATGGACGGTACCGTTCAATTTGAGTATATTAGCAAGCGATCCCATCGGCAACAACATGGTATTATTTTCGAAAAAAGTCGTTGTGATATTTTCACCCTCTTCTCCGACTTCGCTTTATTTAAAAAATTACAATTTGGAATCTCCCGTGATTGCCGCGAAAATACTTCCGGATAATAAGGGAAAATTTTCGGTTTTGATACTAACAGAAAATTACGAGTTGCACTGTTTGGAACACGTGGACACGGATCCGGTTTTACTCAAGAACAGCAACAACAGCAATCAGGATCCATCAGTTATTTCATCGACTCCGTATTCATCTCAAATCCCTCAAATACAAAACGAAAATATGGAAAATTCATCGTCTTCGAAAAAATTGATATCAGTTTTAAAAAATAAACGTGAAACGGTATCTCAATTGCTGGATTCTCCAGCGCACACGTTATCGAATCCATCTCTTTTGTGTTCGCACGTATTAAAAGGATTATTATTTTTTTCACTCGATAAACCTTATTTATCACGTTTATCTAAACTTAAAAAAAATAACAGTTTTAAAAAATTTTCCGAAGGGGATGGTAAAACAAATGATTGTGAAATTATAGAAAAAGATTTATTAAATATCGTGAAAACGATTTTTTAAAAAAAAAAAAAAAAAAAGAAAATTTGAAATGTAAACAAAGGGGGGTTGTTTACTTTTTTTTTTTTTTTTGTCACACGTGGTTGTTCGTTGTTATCA
>NW_002987567.1:17073-47411 GCF_000006295.1 Pediculus humanus corporis | reverse complement strand
AAATTTTTAAACTTGTAATTGGGTTGTGTTGAAAGTTTTATAACAAAACATATTTTATGTTTATAAAAAAAAAAACAATGTCAATAACTTTTTCTTATTTTTCGGAAAAATAAATAAATAAAAGTTTAATAATATTATTAATAAAAAACTTTCGAGCCGATGGATAAAAATAATGTAAATCAAAAAATAAATAAATAAATAAATATAATTTTTTTTTTAAAAAACGTCGTCGGATTTTAAATTTTATTAACTTAAATATTTATTATTATTATTATTATTATTATTAATAGAATTATTAAATGGTTTTGTAATGTTAATTTTTATATAATTTTGTTATTATTATTTTTTTTAAAAATGATAATAAATAAATGTGAGAATGTTTAAAGGCTAAAAGTTTTTTTTTTTTTTTTTTTTGTATCCTTTTACGAATCGTCATAATTTCACGATTATCATTAATATCCGGTGTAACATCTATACTTCCGGTCGGAAAATTATAATTTATTATTTAATTACTAACTTTACGCATTCTCGTTCGGGGAAAAAAATTCGCATGTGCAGAAAATTTTTTTTTTTTTTGTTGTTTTATTAATCCAAAAGTTTTTCCTCAAAAAAAAAAAAAAAAAAAAAAAAACATTTGAAAATATTAAATTTATATAATTTTTTAAATAAAAAAAAAGGGGAAAAGTTTTTTACGTAAAATTATTAATAAAAAAAAAGTTAAAATGAAAAAAAAAATTTTTCTATGGTTTCTAAATTGGTATCTCGTTTACTTTTAATTTCATCCCGGGGAGGGGGGAAAAAATAGGGGTAAAACTAAAGATGTTATTAAAAAAAAAAAAAAAAATCTTACCTTACATAAATTGTTTGAAATATCGATTGAATTGGGAGTCTGCGCGATTTTTTTTTTTTATCATTTTGAAAATTCATGGAGGAGTCCAGATCTAGTTGGGGTGTGTCGCTCAATTGATGCTGTAATCATAATTTACTATAAGAAAAAAAAAAATAAATAAATAAATAAATGCAAAAAGTTACCAAAAAAAAAAAAAAAATGAAACGCGTATCCAATTATTAAATAAATAAATCCATTAAAAAAAAAAAAAAACGAGTTATTTACATGTGATGATAAAATATTATTTATTATTAATAAATTATTTAAATATGTGTCAGATACGGTTGATGAAACATAAAAACATAAAAAAAAAATCGTAAAAAAATTTTTTTTTTTTAATAAAGTGTTTAAAAATTTTTTTTTTAAAATGCACAAAATAATATTAATTAATTATAATTTATTAAATTTATTCGTGTTATTTTTTTTAATATTATTTTCTTGTGAAAGTTTATCATCATCATCATCGTCGTCATCGTCGACGGGAGGAGGAGGAAAAAGTAGTATAAGGCATAAAAAATCACGTACAAATATATATAGATCATTAAATCACGATTTTGGTGCCTTAGAACGTTCATCAACAAAACTTATCACGAATGATAAGATGATAGGAACTTATCAACAACAAATCCCCGTAAAAAATTATTTTTTAAACGAAACATACAACAATTCTCAAAATATATCCGTTATATTAACAAACGATGACGTCACATTAAAAGAATTAGAAAAAAATTTTATTAAAAGTCATTCGCACCATCTCACATCGGCGACGGATGATGGAAATTATAATAAAATAAAACCAAAGGAAAATGATGACGTCGTAGCAGACGATAAATTACCATTCGAAATAGATATAGTAACGAAATTTTTAAGAATCGTCGAAACGCAACACGTACTCGGTGAAAATTGTACCGCCGGTACGGATTTAAATTTAGGAGAAGGTGTCGTCGACAGGTACGCACAAGAAAGGTTTCGTGTCGAAGCCGATGTTGCCGTTAATAGAGCCAACATGTTGACAAGACTTTGGAAATATGCAGATCCGGATGTATTAAGTTCGGAATATTTACTTCATGCAAGCGTTGTAGGAATGGTCGAATTCGATGATGATATTTTTGCGGGGGGCAATTGTTACGACGAATATCAATATAAAGATTATTGGTTGTTTTGCCCTTATGCTTTCCGACTTCCCGATGGACCAATATTGACGAAAAATCTTGCCATTGAATATAAATATATAACAAATACGTCGGAATGGTTTTTCATTGCGAGAAAATCGGCGGAAAGAATAATTAAAAATCACGATCAACTTAAAAAAGGTAAAATTTCTTCTTTTCTTTTCCCCCCCACACCCCTACCCTTCTTCCCCACTCCCCCCGGATACACACCTATAAGTAAAATATATATATTTAAGGTATAAAATAAATTTTTTAATTAAAATTGTTTTCTTTCATTCATTCGCAAAATAAAATGTTAATATTTACATTTAAATGGGGGTGGGGGAGAAGGGGAGGGGGGGTTTAGAAACATTTTCATCAATTTTATTTATACATACTCATTTCTCTAATGATTTTCCAAACGTTTTCAATGTTTTTTATTATAAATTTTCCATTGAAAAGAAAAGTTTGAATGAAATAATACGAAATTTTCTTTTATTTACATATATTGAGAAAATCCAAAAAAAAAAATTCCCCCATCTCATTAAATTTTTCAACTTTTCTTTTTCCCATTTTTTTAAATTAAAAATTAATAAAATAAATACGAGGGGGGGGGGTAGAGAGAGAGAATAAAGATTATTAGAATTTTTCAAATAAATAAATAAATAAAGTTACAAATTACATAAATCGAAAAAATTTTCCTCTCTTTTCCTTTTATATACAGGAAAATATTTTATTTTCCGACTGGAATTTTTTTTTTTTTTTTTTTACGGAGAAAAAAGATTAAATAAGATTATTATTATTATTATTATTATTATTATTATTATTATTATTATTATTATTATTATTATTATTATTATTATTATTATTATTATTATTATTATTACAGTCGATCAGACTTTGAGTTTTGTTTTTTTTTTTTAATTGTTCTTTTATTTTTATTGACGTAAGCAGTTCAATTTTTCTATGTCGATTTATGATGTTGTTGTTATTATTATTATTATTACTGTTCTGGAAAAAAATAATCGATAGAGCTGAAGACACGCACACACGCACACACACACAAAAAAAATTAATTTTAATAATTGTAAATTTTAATATTTTTTTACATAAAATGTTATTAACCGTTATTAAAATTTAATTATTAACTTTTGACCTCGACGCCGCCATTTTTTTTTTTTTGTTTTAACTCAAAGTTAATTTTTAATTATATTTATTATTATTATTATTATTATTTAACCTTTTTCGTTAAAAAAACATCTGTTCGTGTGTTAAAAAAAAAAAAAAAAAAAACATTGTCTAATTCCACTTTTAAAAAAAAAGTTTTCCTTGACGATTATCATCATTATCATTATCGTTAACACAAAAAAAAATTCCATTCATTCATTCATTCTCTACACAGGTCGCATTGATTTCATTCATTCTCCCTTACGATTATTATTATTATTACGTAATTAATTAATAATTTTTTTTTATTTTAAAACGATAAAAAATCCAGTTTTGAATAGATAAATAAATAAATAAATAATAATAATAATAATGATGCTTTTAAATTTTTTTTAATTAAATAATTTTATTTTATTTTAATACGTCACGTGACTTTAAGGATTTGTAACTTGATTATAATGACGCCTTTTGCAAATTATTAATTTCTAATAATAATTATTATTATTAGTAAATGTTATTATTTTTGGAGGAATGATTAAATTATTATTGATTGATTATTGATTTATTGATTTTTCATCGACAGGTTTTATTGCATTTACGTATAATGACACGACACATAAATCATGGATGCCGGATGAAATATTATCCGTTAGGTACGAAGATGGAAAATGGAGTAAACCTTATTACGATTGTGGTGGTGGTAATATATGGATGCTCACGTATACCGTACCTTTTTTCGGGTATAAAAATGGAACCTATTATTTCATGTGAGAATAAAACAAATAATATTTTTTTTTTCTTTTACTACTTCCGTTTTACGTCCGCCATATTTATAATGATCGGTAGTCGCGTGATGTTTTTCCCTCATTACAAAACTTTTTCCCCTCCCTTCCTCCCTCTCTCTTTTTTAATTTAATATTAATATATGAATAAATTGTTTAAAAAATAATGATAATAAATATATATATATATATATTTTTTTAATATAATTTAATGTGCGGTTTAATCCTTTTAGATAATAAATAAATTGAACTGTTTGGTCTTTAATTGAATAAGAAGAAGAAAAAAAACAGCAAAGAATTATTATTATTATTATTAAAATTGTTTTTTAGGGGAACAAGTGGTATAGACATTGATTTACGTAGGGTTGATATCGATCAATGTCCTTCGCCTCCAGGAAATGCGGCACTAAATATTTTTGCGGGATCTCATAAATGTAAAAAGAAAACAACGAGGGTATGTAGTAGTATCATATCCAGTTAAAAATCCCCACAAATCCCCAGAAAAGAACAATCGTCCATTTTTTTATTTAGTGCGAACCCATATCCGGTCTCGGATTTCGTAGAGGAAGTTATAAATGTTTATGCAAAAGAGGATTTTATCATCCTGATACAAAATCCGAACATAAATATTATAATGGAACGGTTGTAGAAGATGAGTACGAAAAATTTGTTATGGTAAGTTAAACGTTTATTGTGTCCAAAGGTCACCAAACAGACAAAAGTAATAATAATAATAATAATGAGTAAAGTTGAAATTTCCGTTAATGAAAAAAAATTTTTTTTTGAATGAATGGACAAAAGATTGGAATGTTAGATGGAGAAGTTTTTGTAAAGTTGTGTAAGTTTGTTTTAGGGGGAAGAAAACCTTTACGAAAAGTCAAATTTTTTCGAATGTTTACCCTGCGCTGAGGGTTGCGATTTTTGCGTTGATAAACGTCCCTGTATAGCTTCTTTAAATTGGGTCATGCGCACAATCATTTTGGTTTTATCTTGCATGATAATATTATGCCTCCCCGCCATTCTCGTATTCACATGGAAATATGGAAATGTCAAAGTGAGTCTGTTATTACCAAAAAAAAAAAAAAAAAAAATTAATGTTTCCTTTTCCTTTTTTCTCTCTGTCTGTCAAACCGAAAATATATTTTCTATTAAATAATATCAACCATTTTGTTGTTTTTATCAATGACGGAAAATTCTTTGATAAAAAAAAAAAAATTATATACAAACAAATTTTAATAATTAATATAAGAAAATTATTTTTAACAGGTTGTTAGAGCGGCAAGCCCTGTTCTTCTTAGATTTATAATATTGGGAGCTTTTTTCATGTATTGTACGGTGAGTGTAAAAATTTTCCGACGTTTTTTTTTGTTTTCTGGATATTTTAATTTTTTTTCTTTCTTTTTTTTTTAGCCTATCGTCATGTATCCAACTCCAAATTTGGGAACATGTACCTTAAGAGTTTGGTTGAGAGAAATCGGATTTTCACTTACATACGGAGCTTTAATGCTTAAAACTTGGCGGTAATTTTAAAAAAATTTTCCAGCCGCCCCCCCGTTTCGGAAATTATATATTTTTTTTTTGTTTTGGTTTTTAGAATATCCGTTATTTTTCACGTGAGATCAGCAAAACCGGTTAGAATAACAGATTTCGATTTACTTAAAAGATTGGGTATGATCGTCGGAATATTTTGCCTGTTTTTAATAATACGAACTTTGGTGGCACCACCATTTGTCATAACCGGTAAAACAGCAGAAGATTTAAAAGCGTATCTATGTCGAACGGATTGGTGGGACCATTCATTTACCTCTTGTAATTTTCTTTTTTCCCCTCCTTCTCTCCCCATTTATTTTTTAATGTTTCAATAAATAAAATATTTTTACAGTGGAAGTATTATTTTTAATATGGGGTATAAGATTATGTATTGTCGTACGAAAAGCTCCTTCGGAATTTAACGAAAGTCGTTTTATTTCAATGGCTATTTATAATGAATTCCTACTCACGGTATTTTTAAAAGTATCTATGTAAGTATTATTATTATTAAATAATTTATAATCTATTGGAAAAACTGTGTAAATTTTTTCTTGTTTTCCAGGCTTTTCCTTCGAAAGCCGGCTAATCCAGATTTATTATACATAATTTTTTTTTGTTACACTCAGCTTACGGTTACCCTTCTTTTGTGTTTGATTTTTGGTAGTAAGGTATGTTATTTGTTCAGCGAAACGTTATTAAATAAATCCCATTAGCCCCCGGGGTTAGGGGGGGGGTTTGGGGGGAATCTATATAAATAATAATTACTTCGCCGGTTGTTGTTGTTGTTGTTGTTGTTGTTGTTGATGGGAGAAAAAGTCATTAAGAAAGTTGTTTGTAGTAGTAATATTTAAATATTTGTTTGTTTTTTAATTTACAGATGTATATAGTTTTTAGAGGTCAAGGTAAACTCGAGGAAAGTTCCAGTACATTTTCAAAACCTCAAACAACAACATTTTTAGTTAAACCTAAATCATTAAGTTCTCAACAAAATCCTTCGATAGATTCCACAGCCGTGACAAAACAAGTTTTAAGCGATGAATGCGAAGTACAGGTCAGCAATTATGTTAATTATAAATCACGAAACAAGTCCTCAAAACGGTTTTTTGTTTGTTTGTTTGTTTGCATGTTGTTTGATATCGTTGCCAATTACGTTTCTCATAAAATTGTTTTCTCGTGCCAAACGCGAATGAGGAAATTTTAAATATGTATTTAATGAAGTAAAAAATCTTTTTTTTTTTTTTTGTTGTCTACTTACAGGAAGAATTTTTAAAAATTTGCATAGAATTAGAATCTATAAAAAAAACATACATAAAATTAGGTAATAAAAATTACGTTGCAAAAATAGCAGCGATGCAAGAAATAGCAAGGAAAGATTTTACTAAAATGTCTTCCGAAACGTCGAAAATAAATCCCGGTGATAATAATTCCGGGGAATCTATTAAAGAAGAAAAGGAAGATGAAGAAGAGGAAGAAGAAGAAGGGAAGGGGGTTGGGAATGATAATAGAAAAAATAAAAAAATGGGATCAAATTGTGATAAGGTGACAACAATAGTTCACGTAAGTAAAACAAAATCAAATTCTAAACAGAAACAAAATTGTCGAGCTTGCGGTGGAAAAGTGAGAAAATCAAACGAAGACTCATCATCATCAACCACATCCGGTTCTCATACGCAATATAAAAAAGAATGTAATTTATGCGATAAAATAAATAGTCATCGGGGAGGTAGTGGAGGGGATGAAAAATTAGATGGTTATGGAAAGGAATATACGAATTCAAATATCGATAGATTACATTCTGGACATGCTAAAACTCACAGCATCGTTATCAATTTAGATGATAACAGCAGATTTACGGATGAGGTAACTGTGTGACCAAGACTGAAGAGTATCAAACACGACTCGACGACATTTTTTAAATATTTTTTATTTATTTATTTATATTAAATTAACAGAGAGCAATAAACGTTAAAAAATAAATTTTTTTGTTTTCTTTTCCTTCATTAAATAACTTTTATGATGATGATGATGATGATGATGATAATTCCATGGAAAATATTTTAAAATTAATTTCCGTTCTTTTTTCTTGATACCCCGTCCTCCATTTTTTTTATTTTTAATTTAAGTTAATTTATTATTTAAAAAAAAATTATTTATCATAAATTATGTAATAATAATAATAATAACAATAATATCCAACACGGTGTCGTTGGTTATAATAAAAAAGAGAGAGAGAGAGAGAAGAAAAAATTATTTTATTGTTTTTTTTTTCCCCCCTCCCCGATTACTTATTTCCGTTATCCATTTAGTAAATTATTTACGGAATTCAAAACGGATATTGGAATCTGAAAAATGTAATAATAATAATAATAATTAAAATGTCGATTTGTTTTTCTAGAAAAAAAAAAAAAATGGTATGAAAATTAAATTACGTTAAAAATATCGTTGAAATTAGGCCTTGATTTTCTTACGTTTATTACATTAACGCTTTTACCCAAAGAACTTTCATCAATTTTTTCATTCGAAGAAGATGAAGAAGATGATAATGATGATGATGAAGATGAAGATAATGAGGTTGATGTTGATAATGATGATGAATCTGCAAAAAAAAAAATTTTATTACACAATAAAAGAAGAAGAAAAAAAAAGTTTCGTAAAAAATTTATTTTGAAAATTAAAAAAAAAAAAAGTTTTTTTTCTTTTAACGACTTTTTGACCCTTGAACTCAATGAATTTTTGTTATGGTGGTACCTTTGTTTCTATTATTAAGGTAATGATTGACTGCGTTTAATGTTGAAATCGGAATCTGAAAAATTTGAAAAAAAAAAAAAATTTTTTTAGAATGACGAATGTAAATTAATAAAGAAATAATTAATTTTGACTCACATTAAATATGTCGTCGAAAAATGTCGATTTTTGCGGTCCTTCAACGACGCCACCACCACCACCTATTCTAACGTTATTAGATGTTTGTACGTTGCTGGTTCCAGAAGATTCCGAAGATTGTACACCGGAAACAACAACAGGTTCGATTTTACCCGATTTCGAATAAGTATGACCGTGAGCGCCGCCACCTATGAAAAAAAAAAAATAAATTATTTCAATTATATTATTATTATTATTATTATTATTATTTTAATACTTACTTTCTGATACGGAACCGCCTAAACCGGCAGAAGCAAAATGTCCCTGAGGTGTACCGGCTTCCGCATGAAGTCCTCCTTTTGCAACATCTCCCGTTAATATTCCACCAAGACCTGCACTTGCCGAATATCCTCCAAAAGATGCTCCGACATTTCCATCTTTACCAACGTAAACTTTAGCAGGTAACTGGACAAAAACAAAAAAATTTGAATGCGTCACTACATCATTATTATCATTATTATTAAAGACCTTTGATCGACTACCCGTCAAACTACATAATATTTATCTTACATAAAAAAAAAAAAAAAAAAAAATTAAACAAAGTCACGATTTGTAAACTTTTTTTATTAACTAATTTTTTCTAGCCGCCATTTTCTATTACAAAATTTATTTTAACAATTACTCGTGCGTTAATAATAGAAATGAAATTTTTGTTTGTTTGTCGCAACAACCACAACAACAACAACCACAATATTCAATTAATTTGTAATTAGGTCAATTAATTAATAAAATAGCATAATCGATGGATTTTCCAAAATGCGTCATAATAATAATAATAATAATAATTTTTTAGTTCTAGGTTGACAAGATTCGAGTACCTTCGATTTACTTGTTCAGGTTCTTAAAGAAAAAAACCTCGTTTCAATTTATTTTTAAATAAATAAATAAATACCTGATAAAATTTACGGATAAAATAACGATGATAATGATGATAAAATGAATTCATTAACAAAAAAAAAACAAATTAAAAAAAATTTTTTTTCGTATTAATTATCGATTTATTGATTTTTTTTCTCTTCTTTAAATAAATAAATAAATAAATAATTTACTTACGGATGATGAAAATTTTAATATTAAAAAAATTGTTAAAATTTGTAATTTTTTCATTATTATTAAAAAAAATTTAAATGTTCTCTCACGAAAATGAAATGAAAAACTAAATTTAATAATAATAATGTTTGTTCTTTGAGAAAAATAAACTAACAAACGAGTAGTAGTAACCGGGTATACACTCAACTCACCTTCTCCTACCACGACTACTACTACCCCTACTACTACCACTACCACCACTACTACTTAAATTTACTTACGTATTTAGTAATAATTTAATTTTATGGAATGGACGTAAAACGAATTTTTGAATGTCTGATTATCTAAATAATACATGATAATTTATTTATTCAAGGAAAACCTTATTCGTACGAGGAAATGTAATTTTTTTTTAACGTTTCATAACATTAATCATAACTTTAATCATAACTAAATTCAAACTCTAAATTCCATTTTTTTTTTTTATGTTGAAATAATTGACGTCGTTTTTTTTTAAAACGATTAAAAATTCCCTTTAAATTAATTTTTATTTATTTATTAATTATTAGTGATTAAGGATAATAATTAGAATAAATTAAATAAAAAGATTTATTATTATTATTATTATTGTTATTATCATTACAGAAAAAAAGGGGGGATGAAGGAGGGGGGAGGGAGGGGAGATGATATTCATGAATCGTTACTAAAAAAATCATCACCCTCAAATGGATCATTATCCCTTGAGAAAATATTTATTGAATCTGATTTTCTTAAAAGGGTGGATGATGATGATGATGGATCTTGTCTCGAAGTTTTCGATAATTGATTTTTAACCGTCGATTTACAATTAATCGATTTATTATTATCGAAATTATTATCGTTCGATTTTTTTTTCGGTGATTTTATGGCGGTGGAAAATGATGGATCGATCGTAGTATTTTTCGGATTAAACGTATTTATTTCCTCTTCCGTTTTACCATTCGTCAATGACCATCGATTCGATTTATCGAATGAGTATTTTGATGACGTGTCAATAGATATTTTATCTTTATCGAAATTATCGGATTCGCTATCGAACCTGAATCGAGTAGATGACGTTTCCGGTTTTTCCACAATACCCGTTTCGGTATAATTATTATCTTTTTTTCCGGGAGGGGGCGATCCTAAGTATCCCCTCATTTTATTCTGTTTAAATTTTTGACTGCTGTTGTTGTTTATCCTTCTGTCGGTTATATCGAATTCGAAATCGCTTCTGCATTTGTTAATAATAACGTCTTTCGGATTACGATTAAAAAATTCTTCTTTTGTTATATTTTTTTTACCCGGGTACGTTTTATCACCGGTTTCGTTAAACGAATGGTTACCGTAATAAGGGCTGAACATTTTTTCATAATTTTTTTTACATTCTGAAGCACTGTTGGGACGTTTTTGTGATGATGTTTCCTTACGGTGTTTACCATACGATCCGTAATGATAGTCTGAACAGTCTTTAAATGGACGACTCGAACCGTAAAGATGTGATTTTTGTTTTCCCGTTCGATTTTGTGGTTCGCTATAATTTTTTTGAAATGACCATATACATTCTTTATCAGAAGCATCAGAATCATATCTTTTCCGGTATTCATGGTCTGATTCGCTTCGTTTCCTACGATTTCCATAATAATGAGAACGTCTGCTTCCTCCACCACCCCCGCCACTATCTTCGCAGTGTTCCCCCCAAGTATTGCACCAATCGTAACGTTTTTTTTGATCGTCGTAACTTTTACCTCTCCAATAATTTCGTTTTGTTGTTTCGTAACTTGCCGACCTATCTTTTTGACGTCTCCAAAAATCATCAAATTCATCTTCGGTTTCGTCTTGTTGCCATTTATCATTATGAATCCACTGTTGTTGTTTACCTTTAGTTTTCCAATTTTTCATTTTTGGTATTTTATCTCTCATCGTCCATAAAGCGTTTTCAAATTGATTATCGGGATCCACGTCGGGAGATCCATCTTCCCGTGAGGATTCATCGCTGCAGATGCTTTCCTTTGGTGAATAATCATCCCAGGATTCGTCGTCGTCTTTCCAACACATTTCTTTACATTTTTTCCTCCTTCCGACATTCTGATGCCAATGAAACGGTATTTCTTTTTCTTCTTCTTTACCGTCCGATGAAAATGGTGAATTTTCGTTTTCGTATAAATTTTCTAGGGATTTTTTTTTCGACGTTTCGTTAAATTCAGGTTTGTCAAATGTTGCCCAATTGTCTCTGAAACTTGATGGTTTCTTTTCGTCGGAAAAATCATCTTCGAGAGGGAAAAATTGACTTTCGCTCGATAATGTTTGAATTTCTTTAGGTTTATCCGTTTCCGAGAGTTTTAACCAGCTGGTGTTGGATGCCCAGTCTCCATATTCCGCATTAGTATTAGCCGTTTGACTCTCCGTTGATTTACTAATGGTGCTCGTTTCTGGTGGATTTCCGGTACTTATAGATTTTTTCGGATCTGATTCGATTTCTTCAACCTCCGCAATTTTTCCACCATCTTCAATTTTTTCCGTTTCTTGAACGTTTAACGAAAGCTGACGTAAAGCTGCATATTTGTCTTCCGTTGGATCTTCCGGTTGTCGAATTTCATTTTCAGAATTTTTAAAATTTTCCGAATTCACTTCTTCACTTTCGTTCTGATTTTGAAAAGGAGACGCTTCATTACATTCACTTTGAATGAGTTCTTTAAAAACTGCGTATTTATCATACGTAGTATTCGATTCCGTTTCCGGTTTAGAAAAATTCGAATCGAAATCGGCTTCGAAAGTGTCATCAACGGTTTTTTTTTCTTGATCTCCACCACCTAAACTCTTGTATTTTTCTGTTAACATTTTTGTCAAGTCTTGCAACGTCATACTGTATATATTTTTCGATGGTACTCCTAACGTGGCCGCCAAATTTTCTAATCCTGCACTATCCAATTGCATTAATTTTATATTTAATACCGAACCGGTTGTGGTTCCTGGAGCTATTTCCGTTTTAACATCCGCGGGCTTTTTCGAACTGGTTTTATTGGAATCGATGGATGTTTTCCGATTAGGTGGAGGAAGTAAAACAGGGAAAAAAGGTTCCGAAGAAACTTTATTAACCGAATCATTGTGTTGTGATGATGACCCGTTGTCTTCTGATGATTTCCCATCTAATTTAACATTTTTTAATTTTTCATTAAAATTAATTCTATCTACTTTATCTTGCTGTACATGATCATAATGTAAAATTCGTTCTTCGCCTAATGGTGGTCTCGCAGGAGGTTTGACATTGGTTTGATTTAACTTTTTAGGGGGTAAGGGTGGAGGTTTTATTGAAAAAACGGCGGTTTTCGCTCTAGGAGGAGGATCGGGAGTCGTGGCTTCTAAAACTTCAACACTCGAATATAATTTAGTCACACTTTTTTCAGTTTTTGTTTCCGTCGGAGAACTTAAAGAAGAAAATTTATTTTTAAACGGGGATTTGAGTACATCCGGTTTAGGACCCGAAGTTTTTATTTCACTTTTTACAAAAGGTTCTTCTAAAACTTGAGATTCGTTTTCCGACGTTTCCGTCAGGTTTTTATCCAAATTAATTTGCTGCGTTTGCTTTCTTTGATTCAAATCATCCAATGAGTTAACAGCCATATTTATTTTAGTATTCGGACTAGAAAGGGAATGAGTTTTCGTATCGGTTCTCTCCGGCGGAAGTGACACTTTAAGAGTCGAACTTGAAAACAATGAAAAAGAAGTCGAGTACGAATTGCTTTCAACGTTTTCTTCTTTAAAAGGCTTAAATTTTTCAAATTTCCACGATGCTTTTTCATCAAATATTTCATCTAAAGAAGGTTTGGTACCAAATATGGGAGAAAATCCCGTTGATGACAAAAAGCTTTCTTCTTGAAAAGGATCCGTTTCTTTAAAAGGGTCTGCATTTTCAAATGGATCCGTTTTAGATGTTTTCCCCGTCAAAGATGAATCCTTTATAGATTCCGAAATCCCTTCAATTTTTCCCGATTTAAGGATTTTGTCGTTCGGGAACTGCGTCGGAAAATATGAAGATGACGCGTCAGCCAGCGTTCCATCAGAAATTATTTCTTTTAATATTTTTTTCGGCGGATTTTTGAGATCTTGAAAAAAATCTTTCTTGTCAACGTAGGGCTTTACTCGACCTGTACCCAACGGATCCAATTCCGTGAACAAATCTGTTTTTATTGGACTTTTTATGCTGTCGTTCTAAATGAGAAAAAAAAGGTAAAAAAAAAAAACTATGTCATAGAATAAATAAAACTTTTTAAAAGGTAAAAGTAACACTTACCGTTTCGGACTCGGGAGGAACGGGAGCGTTAAGAACCGCGGACGAAGAAGTAATTTGTTCATTATTACTACCATTTATTTTCAAATCGTCAAACACGTTATCATTTTCTTGTTCGAACCATTTATGTTCGGTTTTATTAAATTTTCCAGGTTCGGATGAATCCGGAGAAAATTGGCAAAAAAAATTAGCTTTACTCGTTGATGGAACGGATTCGAAAAAAGAAGAATTCTTATCTAAATCCGATGAAGAATTATCCAAATGATGAGGTTTTGTTATAATATCAGATAAAACTTTTTCATTCGACGGTTGATTTAATTTATTTGAAAAAGAATCGTCGAACGGATCGTAAGGATTATCCCTGCAAAGTGAACCGAACGGATCAGAAGACGATATTTTATCGATTTGATTGATTCCCTGTTCTAAATCCAATAGATCCGCAATGGCTTCCGAATCTGGCACTTTAAAATCAGACGACGAATTCGGTTCGTTTGATTTTGAACTTAGGCACCTTGTTTTAAGCAATTGTGAATATTTTCCCTTGTTTTTATCAAATTCGTTTTCATCCTGGAAAATTTTTAAAAAATAAATAAATGGTATTTTATTAAAATATAAAATTTAACTTACTTTTGATAAATGTAACGAATCGATAAATCCCGTGCTTCCATATTTTGTTTGATGTTGTTCCGTATGTTGTTTGGCCATTTCTATTTCTTTTTTTTTTAATTCGAAAACTACTTGAAATAAATCTCTCATTGAAATCACGACCTGAAATTATTTTCAAGAATTAGAAAACAAAAAAAAAATCGGTGGATAATCTACAAAATAAAAGAAAAAAAAAAATACCTGACTCGCCGTTTTATCTGTTTTTATACCGAAAAACCTGTGACCCGTGTCTGGAGAACCAAATATGTAACCGAAAGCTCTGGAATCGGACATGTCTTGAGCAATAAATGAAATTTTATGAACGGGATGATGATAAAGACAATCCTGGAAAGAAAAAAAAGAAAAAAAAAATATTAATGAAATTTATTATTGTTGTTGTTGTTTTAAATTTAATGTAAAAATAATATTGGATAATTACTCCCGTTTTTTCATCCCTTAATTTTAATCCGTCAATGGAAATACTTATTGTAATCCTTTGTTTGTGTTCTCCAGCGGCTCTTATGGCCGTTTTTAAATCGTTAAGAGCATCCTGACACATTTTATCACCTCTTGCTTCGCTCACTTCTAATATTCCAATAAGTTTAGCTTTAAATGTTATCCCTTCTCCCAAAAATCTAGATGGATCATTTTTATCTGCAATATTACATCAATTATTATTATTATTATTATTAGCAACAAACAACATAATTACAACATTATTTTCTTTATTAAGTTTTGAATCATGGTTTCATGTGACACTTACATTTACATGGACTTGTTCTTCTCCTCAAAGTTTGCATGGATTATGATTTTATAATATATATATTATCAAATTATTTGATGTGGTTTTCATAATAATAATAATACTACACTCTTTTTAATAAATGAAAAATTTAACAAACTTAAAGTGAAAAACAAAAAAAAACATTTATTGACATTTTATTGGTATCAAAAAGTAGTAACACTTTACATGTATAATTTCAATAATTAAAAATCATTATTATATTGGTCATTTTTTCTTTTTTTTGGTTTCATTTGATTTGTTTTATTTATTTATTTTTTAAAAAGGCAACATATAAACTGTTATGATAAGTAATTAATGTCACAAAGTTATTAAAAATACCGACAACATGTAAAAAAACATACAATAAATCGATAATAAAATTTTTTCCTTTTATTCATATTCCTTTTCCTTATTTGAAATGTAACCGAAAATACAAAAAACACAAAATGATAATTAATTAACGTAAAAAAAACTTTAATTACGTAATTTATAGCATTAAAAACAAATAAATAACGGTTTACACGACAAAACCAAACAACAATAATAATAATATATTTTAAAATATGATAATTAATTTTAAAACAAAATTTACATTTTTCTAACAATATTCATCCATGAGGTTAATTTTTCGGTTAATCAATAAAAAGGCGGAGAACCTTCGAGTTGCGCGCAAACTTAATTCGATATCTCGATTAATCGATATTTCGCCCACACGCGTAATATTTTAAAATTTTCACTGTAGATGGCGAAGCGATCAATTTCAGTTAACCGAAAATGATTTGAAATATTCCAAAACTATTTTGAAATTTGAAAAAAAAAATCTAATAATAATAATAATTTAAAGGTTTTTTTTGTGATGGAGGGCATTGAAATATAAAAAATATTTACCACAAAAATTTATTAATAATTATTTTTTCCAGAAAAAAATAAAAGGTGAAAAATTTTTATTAAAAATTACTCGAATTTATTAGTTTTATAATGATAATAATTGTGTGTGAGCGTCATTCAATTAATTTGTACCTTTTATAACGTAATAAAATTTTATATAAAAAAAAAAAAGAAAAATGGAGGAAATAAGAAATTAATAAATAAACGATTAAGAGACGAAGAATTTGAAGCTTCTCTGGGTCGTTGTAAAAAAAAAAAAAAAACGAAATCGATTCATGCGTCGCAAAAAGGTTTGCGCAACTTTTTTGTCCCATTTACCTTTTTTTTTCTTTCTTTCTTTTTTTTTTTTTTTTTGTTCCTTTTTGTCTTTAGTTGGAAACAGTAAAACAGTTTTCCGGGATGTGTTGTCAACTCTCAACGGGAAGAGAATTTTATTTTTTATTATTAGCCGGTTATTATCGAAATATTTTACCGTAAAAACTTTTTATTGTTTTTCATCGCGTGAAAGGAATAACAAGAAGAAGGCGGTGGTGGTGGTGGTGGAGGTGGCGGTGGCGGCATTTCTTTTATCTTGAATCTACATTCAACAGGTAAATAAAAGAATAAAAAAAAAAATTTTTTTTAATTCATCGTTTTTTCGTTGCAAAATTATTTAAATTATTACATAATGATGATGATTTAAAAAAAAAATTCTTAATTAAATTAAAATTTAAAAAAATAAGGAAAGGATTAATTAATCCAAATCCGATTTGATAAGATGATTAGAAAAAAAAAAAAAAAACCGAATAAAATTTTTCTTTTTTTTAAACAAAAAAGAACAAAAGAAAATTTTCAATAAAAGGAAATTGATTTTAATTTTTTTTTGACGTAAAAGCAGTAGACAAAAAAAAAAAAAAAAAACGGAAACCTTTTACGGTTTATATACAAAAAAAAAAATTTTAAGTATTTTAAAAAAAAATTTCGTCTTCGGGTTTTTATTTCATATAAAAAAAAAAAAAAAAAAAAAAAAATTTTTTTTGATTTTGCCTTTATTCGCACCTGCGCTTACGCACGATTTCATATATATTTATATAAATATATATTTTTTAGTATTATTATTATTATTATTATTATTATTATTAGTTTAAATACTCGTCGTCGGGCTTTAAGATAAAGAAGAATAAAAAGAAGAAAATTTTTTTGTTTGTTTGTTTGTTTGTTTGTTTGTTACCGACCGAATAAAAACCCACGCACACATTCGCGTTTGTTGTTTTTTTGTGTTTGTGTTTGTTTGTTTTCACTCTTCATTACTTTTTATTTTGTTCTTTGTTTTCAAAAAAAAAAATTTATTTTCTTTTAACCGCAAAAATAATAATAATAATAATGATATATTAACAAAGAAGGAATTATTTTGTTTTTTTTTCGCAATTAACAATCGTCGTTTAATTATTATTATTATTATTATTATTTTTCGATGTAATAAAATGATTTTTGTTAAGTGAAGTATGTGTGTGTGTGTTGTTTTTTTATGTATAATTTTTTAATTTTAGATGTCACTGAATAAAAAAATAAGGTGCTGTGTTCGGGAAGATAATAAAAATGGCGCTTTTATACAGGTTCGTAAAGATACAGGATCGTACAAACACGCACGTATTTACATTTGTCGTAACGAAAAGTGTTACGAGAGATTTGGAAAGAGACATAACGTCAAAAGAATTTATGTGCGGGTATCAAAAATGGGCAATAACATTTTCTCGTACGGATAAAGTATTGGGAGTTTTTTTAGTATGGCGTAATGCATCCGAGGGTATGCGTTTATATATTGATTTTACATTTACCATTCTTAATAGAGAACATTTTAGCGTAAACGAATCATTTACCGGTAAACAAATAAAATTTACATACGAATCACCCGCTCACGGTAATAGAAATTACATACCCGTTAACGATTTATATAAGAGAAATTTTACCGATACAAATGGAGAATTTCAATTGGAATTAACATTGGGTAACGTTCGTACAATTTATGAAACACATTTTCGAGTGCCTCATTCTATTTTCAGTACGTTCGCGTCACAATATCAAACCGATCATCATCATCATCATTCCTTTTCCTCATCATCTTCATCATCATCTCCTTCTACTAAAAATCCATTACAAACGAGAAGTGGTAGCGGTAGTAGTGGTAGCGGTGGTGGTGGTGGTGGTGGTAGTGGCGGTAATTCTAAATTCGAATCGACTTATTTTACTTTTGGAGGATTCGATTGGAACATCACCCTTTATCCCCACTCACACATAGAGCCTTACGATCACGAAAAAATTTCCTTTTATTTAAATCGACTTACCGGTTTCGATCATCAGTGCCGTATCCGTTACGTCGTAAATTTGGGCGAAGGAGAAAAATTGATGGATTCGGGTATTATTGAAAATGTATCCGATATAGAGGGAAAAGTTCAGGGATGGCATCCCCGCGTTAAATTCGAAGATCTCGTTAGAAAGGGAATAATTAAAGTCAGAATTGAAATGATTGCTGCGAATACGATAAGCGAAGTTAATTTTTCATTTAAAACAAATTTAACATCGTCACCCAACATTCATCCACAAAGACTTCAAACGGAAAGTTTGATGGCGAGTCCACAAGTGGCACAATGCTACGACAGAGACAAACAAGGATGGACGTTAAAAACCGATTGTCATTCGGACATGGTACGATTGCATATGGTTTACAAAGATATTCACAACGTACCGCGAAATCATTTGAGGTTCGTAATACATTCCCCCTCCCCATTCCCCTCTCCCTACCCCCTCCTGGGAACCCATTAATTAAAATTTTTATTTACAGGTACGTTGGTTGGGTCGTTTACGTTTTACATCAACATCGAAAAACGGGAAGAATTGATTCGGTACCATTACCGGGTTCACCCTTCAGTCATTACTACGCTCAAGAAAATGCAGACGAAGGAATTATGATCGAAACAAATGTCACCATTAAAGAAGTAATTTAACCTTTTTTATATTAAACCTTTTGTGTCGGGTCAATCGAATACGTGGCAGTAGTGGTGGTAGCAGTAGAAAATACAATATCAAAGAAAAAATTAATAGCGATGACAATGATTTTTTTTTTTTTATTTCGTGGTTTTAGTTAAAAGAATTGGCATCATCATCATTATCAGAAAAAAGTTCAATTCGTATACAAATCGAATGGTGCGAAAGTTATTTACTATTTCAAGCCAACTATCACAAATACGATGACATGTGTCGAACACACAGTTTTCAAATGAGGTAAACATAAAAATTAAATTAAATTTTTTTTTTGCGACAAAATTCGTTCCTTTCTTTCCCCTCCACCTCCACCCCATCTCCCTTTCGAGTCCCGCCGTTTTTTCCTTAAAAAAAAAAAAAATTTTTTACTTCATATTTTATTTAAAAAGGTGAGGGAGGGGGGGGGGAAAGTAAACATTTGTCAAACTAAAAAAAAAAAAAAAAAAACTTTTATATAGAAAAACTTTTGAGTTATTGTTTTAGTTAACGTTTTAATATTTTAAAAAAATTTTTTTTATAATAAAAAAAAGGTAAAATTTTATATATTAGGTTCATTGTTTTCTTATCACTTGTTATCAGTTTTTAAAAAATTCTATATATATATATAATATCTATTGTTTTAATAAATTTAAACGTCAAAAATAATAATAATAATAATAAAAGAAAAAATTTTATTTTTCTAAGCTGTAAAGAATTAAAAACCCTCTCTTTTTGGTTTTAGTTTTTCAAACGAATTTAAACGGCTGGGGGGAAGGGAGGGAGGGGGAAGGGGAAAAGGGAGAAAGGGAAAAAGGAAAATTGACCATTGTTACCATTTTTTTTTTTTTTTTTACCTTTTGATGAATTATATAAATCGACACAAAAGATTAAAAGAAATGAAAACAAAAGACTGAAAGAAAGGAAAATTTTTTTTTATTGTTTTTCTTATCGATCATGCTAGGTTGGTAGCCATTTTACATTTTAATGAATTTATTATTATTATTATTATTAATATAAAAATCGAATTTTTTATTTTATGTTTTTTTTTTTTACCGCGTTTTTAATGGTTGTTTTAAAAAAATGGGTTGACGTTTTGGTTAATTTCCGGTTAACATTCCCGTTATATTCGATATTGTTTGATGATAGCCTTTTTTTTGTGGGTTTTTATAGTTAGGATTAACAGTTAGTAACTAGTTAGTTAGTTAGTCAGTTAGTCAGTCAGTTAGCAAAAACAAGATTTCAGAAGCTGAGATTAATCTCGGAACAAAAGCAATTTTTTTTTTTTTTTTGCAAAAGCCCTCGAGGGATTTTTTTTTTTTACCTGTGGGAAGAGGAATCCTTTTTTTTTTTTTTTTTTTTTTTACCGACGACCGGAAATAAAATGTCTTTAAAAAAAAAAAGTCGGTTATTTCGGTTTCGACGTAATGGAATTTTTTTTTTAAAGGTCGTTCGTCATAAAAAAAAAAACGGTAAAGAAATAAAAGTGAAAATTCACGTACAAAAAAAAAAAAAAAATTGAATAATCAATTTAAATTAAAAAAAAAAAAAAAATTTTTTTTACCGTCGTGAAAATGTCAAGAAGAAAATGGAAAATTTCCTTTTTTTTTTTTTTTTTTTTTTAGAAAAGAAATATCTGCTTTGCAATCGGAAAATTATAGTTTGGAAAGGCAACTTTTCAGTTATCAAAAAAGTATTTCTTATGCTCATTCGAGAAGAACATTTTCCGATGTTGGCACTCCCGAAGGTATAGAAGAAGAATATTTACCTTATTATAAAGAAAGAAATTATTCTTTCGGTGATAGAAGTCTATCTACCGACACGGAATATGCATAAAAAACGAAATAATAATAATAATAATAATAATAATAATTTTCTCTCTCTCGAGTTAATAAATTAAACGAAACAAATGGAACAAAACGACAGCCATGTTTTTTTCTTATTGCATGATGAATTTTTTTTTCATTTCTTCTCACACTCTTGCTTTTTTTTAATTATTATGCCTTTAGTAAAATAATAATAACTTTTATATAATATATATATTAATAATTTTTTATGTACATAAAAAAAAAAATTTAATATTAACGAGAGGAAATAATAATTTTTCTATATGTGTTGTTTCGCTTATTAAAAATTAAATTTAAATTATTTTACTAAGAAAATCTTTTTTAAAACGAGTTAACGACAAACTTTTCTCTATCTCTCTCTCTCTCTTTCTATCTCTATCTATCTCTCTCTATCTATCTCTCTCTATCTATCTCTCTCTCTCTCTTTACACACTCTAAAAAAAGTTTATAAACGATTGATTATGTACATATACATATTTACATACTCTTGCTCGTACTAATAATAATAATAATTTTAAAATACTTTATAATATACATATTATCTCTCTTTGTCTCTCTCTCTCTCTCTCTCTCTCTCATACATATCTCCGATATAAATTTATGGGAAAAAAAAGTGCCTACTATCAACTTGTTAAATCGTTTATAATTAATTAATCTCGAGTTTTTTTAATTTTTTAATTTTTTTTTATTGTTTAAACAATTAAAAACTTACTGTTATTATTATTATTATTATTATTTCGTTAATTTTACACTTAACATAATTTTTTAATAATAATAATAATAATAATCGTGTAAATATATATATATATATATAATTAATAATATCGTATAAATTTTGTATGTTGCTGGATGTTGTTTTGTCTCTGCTTTAAATTTAACAACTCGAATTTATTTATTTATTTATTTACTTATTAAAAAAAAAATGTCGTCGCGCGTTGCTTTGATTCCCCTATTATTATTATTATTATTATCATTATTAATAAAAACATTTTTATTTAAACGAAAAAGAACTGAAACTATTTTTTAAAAAATGTCACTTATCACTTAAGTGCCATAAAAATAAAAAAAAAATTACTAATAATAATAATAATACCGTTCTTATGTAAATGATAATAATAATAATAATTTATTAAAATTTTCATTTTTTTTTGTGTCGTTTATAAAAAATTTTGCTGCTGAAAATTATCATAAATGTAAAAAAAAAAAAAAAAAAATTTTTAAGTGTACTTTTGCTAATGTTAACTTCTATCTCAAGGGAGCCGAGCTTTATTAGATGATAAAAAAAAACTAGTCTCATCTGTACATATTATTATTATTATTATCATTATTATCATTATAAGGTCGATGCTATATTTTATTATATTTAATATATATTATAAATGTAATAATAATAATAATCATTCATATCAATTTGCTTATTTAAAAAAAAAAAAAAAAAAAGAAAAAAAATTTTTTTGTAAAATTATCACCTTTGTAAATTTATTTATTTATTAATTTTTTTTTGGTCGCCATTTTGTTTTTTTTCGTTTCTTCTTAACATCCGTCCTATTTTTCTATCGTAAAAAAAAATATAATAATAATAATACTAATTTTTTTTTCCGAACTGACCAACGGAAAACCAGTTTTAATGCTTTTCTTTGTAAAAAGGTTTAAAAATATTATCATTATTATTAAATACGTATTTTTTAAAAAAATTTACGCACATATGTAATTATAGGCAATATAATTTAGAATGCGTGAGAGGTTTTATCATTATCATTATTATTAAATTAATTCGCTTTAAATTGTCGTAATTAACGAATGATTTTCACCTTCGTATCTATAAATAATAATAATAAATGTTTGCCTTACGCGTAAAAAAAAAATTTTTTTTTGAGGTACGAAAACGGTTTTCTTTTAACCGGAAAACTTTTTTTTAAACACAAAAATGACCGTTATTTTTTTTTAAAGGTTTAAAAAAAATATTTACGAATAAATAAATATTATTAAAAAATTTTTTTCGCGGTTTTTAATAACGCCTCACACGGAACTATTTTTCAACCTATAAAAAATTATTATTATTATTTTATTACTTATTAATAATAATAATAATGATAAATTTATGTATGAATACATATCGGGAAAATAACTAACATGACTTTTTTATTTTTTGCCCTAAAAAATTATTATTATTAATAATTGTAAATAAATAATGGAAATTTTTTTTTTTTTTTTACTTTAAAATAATTTAAATTGTATAATAAAAATGATAAAAGTATTAGAGTAGTATAAGGTTGAGGAGGTGGAGTAGGAGGTGGATGTATGTGATTATTTTCACATGTAATCGAATCAAATCAATTTGAATGATTTTTTTTTTTTTTTGTATTTTGCCGACGAATGTATGAATAAAAAAAATTGTTAACTGTATAATATAAATACTTGACCTCGGATAAAATGCCAGGAGGTAGTAGTAGTAGTAGGTACCACCACATGTTTGGACCTTCCTAATTACTATCTATCGGATGTGTAATTACCAACCAAATGTTTAATAGTAGTAGTGGCAGTGGTAGTAGTAGTAGTAGTAGTAGTAGCAGTATACTTTTCTCATTTTCAATCGCGTTTATGTTGTCCTAGTCTCGACGAAATAAATATATATATAAAAAAAAAAGTAGATAAATTGCCTTTTCACTTAGGTCATAAAAAAATAAAAAAAAAAAAATCATAAAAAAAATTTTTTTTTTGGAGCATAAAAATGTCTTCTTCATCTCCCCCTTCTCCCCCTCCTCTCCCTTCTCCTCCCCCCTTCTTCTTTTTAGTGTTAATCATTTAATTATAAACATTTTTTTTTTTTTTGTTTATTTAATTCATTTGAACTAATGGTATAATTTTTTACGATCCAAACGAAATCCATCGTAAATTGCTACTTTTCTAGGATGTTGTAAAAATACCTGGAATTGGGGGGGGAGGGGGAGAGGAGGAGAAGCAAAGTAAAATTACAAGTTTTTTTATTCCAGATAATAATAATGATAATAATAAACTAATTTTTGCTTACATGGAAAATCCAGTTTGTTGTTGTTGTTGTTTAGTTAATACCAGGTTTATTTTTTTTTTGCAAAACTACTTTTAAGTAAGGTTATTATTATTATTATCTATAAGTAGTTAAATTTTAAAAAAAATCTATTATTAGTAATTTATATTATTAATTAAATTAAAATTTTTTTAGGGTAAAAGCTATAATAATAATAATAATAATAATAACGAAAAAAGATTTTGTAGTTCGTATCGATAAATAATAATTCCATCTCTTTTTTTTTTATCTAATCATAATTTTTTTATCAAATTATTTATCCTAGTTATAGTTTTTCTTTTTAAAAAAATTTTCCTTCTTTAGATAATTTACCATCGAAAATCAATCAATCGATAAAATAGCAAAAAAAAAAAAAAAAAATTTATTATCAATTATCTATCAATCGATTCGATTAAACAAACGATTGTATATATATATGTGCGCGTATGCTTTTTTTTATATAAATCTAAATAAATTTATTACCTATTAAATAAATAATAATAATAATAAATAATTTTATTTTAAATAATATATATATATTTAAATGAAAATAATAATAATAATAATACACTTATTTTCTTGTTTTATGAGGAAATGTTTTTTTTTTTTTTTTAAAACGATTCATTTTATGTTTTTTTATGTTTGGTTTTTATCAAAATCTGTTACACATACATATATTATCATTATTATTATTATTATTTACTTTGTTTTTTTTTTATTGTTACAAAATATTTTTTTTGTTTATGTTTTTTAATGTTTTTCTAGAAAATAAAAATTTTTTAATAAAAAGAGAAAAAAAAGAAAAACGCGTAAAATTTTTTTATTTTTTTATATTTATTTCTGTTTATTTATTTTTTTTGTGCACGTGCGTGTGCGTGTGTGCGTGTGCGTGTGCGTGTGATCAAATCGTAAATTTTTCTATTAAAAATAAAATAAAATTTTTCTATTTAAAATTCGTTTTAAAAAAAAAAAAAAACCATTTAAATTATTTTAAAACAAAAACTCTTATTTTCCTTTAAAACGAAAATAAAATTTTTAATTATTATTATTATTATTTATTTATTTATTTATTCACGTTAATTTTTTTGTTTTTTTTGTAAAATACTTTATCGAATTATTTATTATTTTTAATTTATATTATAATTGTAATTATTAATATTTAATATATATTTTATTTTTATCGTATTTGAAATTATTTATATTTTATTAATAATATCGTTATCATAAGTTAAACATTAAAAATCTCATTAAATTTTAATTAAACTCATTTTCGAAAAATTAATTTATTATTAATAATTAAATCGTTTATTTGAATAAGGGTTGTATTTCGTTATTATTATTATTATTATTATTATTATTATTATTATTATTATTATTTATTGTTCGTAGTAAATAAAAAGCTGTAGGTACTGAACCCAAAAAGGCCCCCCTCTCGAAAAACTCGTTTATTTATTTTTCTATTACTCAAACGAGTAAATAATTTGCGAAAGATTTTTTAAGGTTAACGAAAGGTTTGTTTATGAAAGGTAAGTTATTTAATTGAATGAAATTCGCGTGTGACGTCAATACGCTAAAATAACACTCGAATTATTTATAATTATATTAATAATAATAATAATGATTGATTCGTAAAAAAAAAAAAAAAAAAATTGACACGGTAAACTAAATAAATCGGTTCGTTAAAATAGTAAAAAATCAAGTTATTATTATTATTATTATTATTATTATTATTATTATTATTCGTGGCGATGGGATGTTGCGCAAGTAGAAAGGTCGGTAAATATTTTTTCAGAAGGATCAAGTGAAATGAGGAACCCGGAAATAACGTGGGCCACTTACCTAGAGTTCAAAATATGTTGCAATAAATACCCGGTAAAAATATTAATAATAATAATAATAATAATCAAAACTGGGTTATTAACTTTAAACTAACTTTCGTATAACGAATTTTTTTATTTTTTTTTTTGGCAGTGGTACCAACTATATCCCATTGTTTAAACATTCGTGATTTAAATCATTTATATTATTATTCTACTACTAAATTTGTTTCGAATGATTTATTATTATTATTATTATTTAGAGTATTTGAATTATTTATAACAGTTAAAAACTTATTGGAAAGTAACTGAATTTTTTTGTTTTATAAACATTGTAAACAATTTGTTTATTTTTTTTTTTTGTTTAATTTAATAAAAAATAAAAATTTTGATTCCATTTTTTTGTTTTATTTTATCCTTAATATTATGATACCCAAATGTTTAATTTGTTGTTGTTGTGTCCTCATATCAAAGATGATCTCTTTTTTAAGAAAAGACAAGTTGAACGTCTTGCTGTCATCTTTTTTTTTCTTTCTACCTTATCTATTCAATATATTATTATAATAATGGTCAGAAAGTTAATATTTTTTTTTTTTGTTATCACATACATTTTTACATGATCGATAAAATAATTTAAAAAAACAAGCTCTGGGTTAAAAAGTTCATATGATAATTGCAAAGTCCTCTCTTTCTTCCTCTCTTAAATATTATTATTATTATTATTAATTTCGTCATTCGTCGATTGAACTTTTTACCTCGAAAAATAAAGAAGGAAAAGTTGTTTGTAGATGTTAAAAATATTATTAAATAAAAAAAAAAAACTTAGTGAATGAAATGACCCAGGGAGGAAGGAAAGAAAACGTCCCCACCATTTTTATACGAAAAAACCTGTACTAGTATACGGGCGTTAACCCAGTACGGGTACCTGCATCGATAACAACTCACCGATGGTCAATTGGTATTTCCACGTGGTCGGCGTCACAAAGTGATATTTTCACACACACACACACGCTTACGCATATTCGATATGTTAAAATGTTTTTGTTGTTTCCCGTGATTTTTACAAAGTATGGATAATTTATTTATTGGTGAGTCAAAAATTATTTATTATTATTATTATTAATAATCGAAATAAATAAATAATTATTTAATTCGGTGCGTGGAAAGAGTAAAAAAAAATTATTTTACGTTAACTTTTTCTTCTTCCTGTCGTCGTAGTCGTTTTTATTTTATGAAAGGGGGTTGAAAATGTTTTTAACGGGTATCACGTATATTACGACTCGAATTTTTAATTTTTTTTGTTTTTTCGTTTCTTAAAAAGTTAACAAATTTATTTAAATGGCCGAAATACTAAAAAACGTTTGTTATTGTTTAAAAAAAAAAAAAATGTATTCGGTGATTAATTACATTAAATACCATATCGAATTGTTTATGTTCCGTAATAATTAAAAAACCACACGCGCGAGTTCTCACACGTATTTACTTCCTTTGAAACTTTAAATTTTTTTTTCAAATTTATTATTATTATTATTATCATTATTATTATTATTAAATTAAAAAGGAGGGTAAAGTAGAATAATAATTATGTTGTTATTTAAAAAATTAAAAAATGATAATTGTTCGTTCGTAGGTTCGTTTTTTTTTTTTTTTTACACGAAGGTACACGCAATTATCACAAAACGATTCCATCATTTATTTAAATAATAATAATAATAATAAGAAATAATAAAATAACAATAATAATAATAATGATATACGGTCGTTGATCTTTGTAAAAAAAATATCTATTACGAAATTTAAAAAATTTTTCTCTTATTATTATTATGATCGGTTTTTTTTTTTTTTTAATATTCTGCGTACGAATAAATACGTGCACATATTATCCGATTGGAAAAAATTTGGATTCGATAAGCAGAAGAAAATGAAAGATGGCGTCTAAAAAAAATTTTTAAAAAAAGGTTTAAAAAAAAAATTTTTTTTAGGTTATCAGAGCGCAAAAATTAACGCCTCTTTTTTTTTTTTAAAACCACATTTTTTTTTATAATAAATAAATTTTCTGTCTCTCTCTTTCTCTCTCTCTCTCTCTTTCTCTTTCTCAATCGTTTTAAAAAAAACTGGAACGTCGAATTAAATATAAAATAATAAATAAAAATTCGTTAAAATTTTTTTTTTTTTGGATTAACTGTAAATTCAAATTTCATACGATTGACAAACAAACGTTCCTGTCAGTCTCACTCTCTCTCTCTCTCTCTCTCTCTATGTAAAATTTTTTTAAATAAAAATTAATCCTTTTATTATTGACGTAATAAATTCGTACCGGAAATACGTCATATTATTATAAAAATGACATTTTAAATGGACGTGACATACGTCACGAGATTGGGGGAGATTTTATTTTATTTTATTTTTTTTTTTTTTTATTCTGAGGTCAAACGTTTGTTTTTTTCCATAGGCATAATAATAATAATAATAATAATAATAATAATAATAATAATATTTATCGGAAACCTGTTCAACTTCCTCTTTTTTTAATCAAACCGGAAATTGCAAGTTGACAATTTATCAAGAAATTTTTTTTTTAAAAAACCTGTTTGTGAGTTTTTTTCGTTGTTGCTCTACATTTTAACCATAAAAAAAAAAAAAAAAAAAAAAATCTCGTTTTGAATTTTTATTAATAAAGACATTTTATAAAGTCTTCAGAGTCAAAACAACGGATTATTTTAGAAAGAATATCGATTTTATATAAAAAGAAGATTTTAATACTTTGTTGTTGTAATTTTAACGATTTAAAATTATGTAATTATTTCCCAAAGTAATTTGTCTTTTTTTTTTTTTTTAATTTTTATATTTATATAAATATTAATAATAATAATAATAATAATAATGATTAAATATCTATTCTACGTGAAATTTTGTGTGTCTGTGTACTAAAATGTAAAATTTATAAATAATCGTCAAGTTAAGTCACGTTTTCTGTACGCAGTAGAAACGACAGTAAAAAAAAAAAAAAAAAAATCGTGATAAAATTATAATAAATAAATAATTTTATTATTATTATTATCATCACCACCACCACCGCCACCACGACTACTACTACCACCACCAATTACTCGAGTAAAATTTTAAAAAAAAAAAATTATTTAATAGCGACAAAATGACGGTTAAGGATGGCAAAGTTTTATGGATTAAAAACTAGTTTTTTTTAAATCCTGTCTATCATCACCACAACAACTTTTTTTTTTTTTTAATACAGTTATTTCGAAAGCATTTTAAATAAAAAGTCTCGTTCCTTTTACATTTCGCAATAGTGAATGCCACGACATTGAAAAAAAAAAAAAAAAACCTCATACGGTATAAATAAAAAAATTCTTCTTCTTTTTCCCCTCGAAAAAATATTATTATTTTATTTAAATTAAAATAATAATAATTTTTATCCGTTATAAATTTGGTTGCCCACGTGTCTCCGACCTGACTCTCTTATTACCCGTTTACCTAACTACTTAATTATTATTATTATTGCATCATAAAATAAACAGTTTTTTTTTATATAAATTTAATGATTACGTTAAAATTCTAACAGTAAAAAAAGAAAAAAATTTTTTTACCTTTCTTTGGTAAATCTTCATATCGAAGATTTTAAAATAATAATAATAATAATTATTATTTTATAACTTATCATGTTGACAGTTGACATTAAAAATTAAAAAGAGTAATTAAAAATAATTAATTATAATCGGAGGAGGTAGGGGAAAGGGGGGGTGGGGAATTTTGTGTGATTTAAAAACGTCACAAACGATTTTATAATTAAAATAAATTTTTATTTTTACTTTTCCTGAGGTGAGAGAGATTATTATTATTATTATTTTTTTAGAATATGAAGGAAGAATTAAGGGCGCATTTTATGTGGGTGGGTGTTTTGCTAGCGACTGCTTCCATACCGTTAGTCAAAGGACAACAAGGAAACAGCAACGCTAATAAACATTCTCGAGAGAAAAGACTTTTATGGCTGACTTCCGATGGACGTTTGGCCCTACCTCCGGGTACAACACTAGTTATAACTCCTACATTGGGATTGCCATTTGTCAGGTATCCACCTGATGGTTTTCTATCAAATATGTCAATTAGTCTACCGTTTACGAGTGAGTATGTCGTTGGAGAGGTGGGAGAGAGAGTGATGATTAAATAAAAATTTGTTTTTTTTTTTTTTTTTTTTCCAGTACAATTTGATAAATTAGGACTTACCGATAATCAAAATCCTTATGGAGTTTTACCACCGACGCTTGATAGAGGAATGGGTAGAGCTGCTGGAATGATGATTGCCGATTATATTGCCGAACTTATGAATAATAGGAGGCATAAAAGAGAAGTTCCAAAACCGCCATCAAATGCTAATTTTCACGGTGGTGAAAGGTTAATTTTTCATACCTAAAAAAAAAAAAAAAAAAAAAACGAATTAAAAGAAATTGAAAATTAATACATTAATAATTAAATTTATTTATTTTTTTGGAAAAAATTCCAGAGCTTTGCTGTATACG
>NW_002987567.1:13006-16983 GCF_000006295.1 Pediculus humanus corporis | reverse complement strand
CACGGACACAGTATGGAAAAATTTGGATTTCTCGGTGAAATCTTACAATTATTTTTCACGTAATAATTATTTAAAAAATTTATATAAATAATTAATTTTAATATTTTGTGTGACGTCATAAAATTTATTTCTTGTTGTTGTTAAAGGGCGAGCAAATCTCCATTTGCTGACGTTTTACGAGAATACGTTGAAGCCGAACAATCCGGATACGAACATGGAGAATGTTGGAAATATTATAAAAGTTGCTCAAAATCACTTTTTACCTGGAGGCATCATAATAAATACGAGTAAGATATTAATACATAATTTTTTACATAAACGTTAAACATAATTTTAATAATTATTTTAATAATTTTTTGCAGTGACGTCAGCGAAAACGAAAACGAAGAAAATAAAATTTAAAAATAAAATTACCTCCTGCTCAATATAAAAAAATTTTTTTTTTTTTACTAAAATGTGTAGAAGAAGTGTTTGTGACCATAAAATTAGTTTTAGTATATACATTATTATTATTAGTTTTAAATAAAAACAAACAACAAACATTTTGCTGGAAGTGAACAAACAAAATTAAAGTGTTGTTGTTGTTATTAAAAACTTACATAAGTTAAAAATAGAAAAATAAAAATTTACAATATAAAAAAAAAAAAAATGCTGGACATTTAATAATTTTTAAAAACATTAAATTATTATTATTATTAATTAAATTTATACCTGAAATTACTTATTTATTTATTTTGTATAAAAAAAAAAATTAAATTTGTATTATATTTTATTTATTTATTTATTATATTTATTTAAAAAAGTTAAAAATGTAAATATTTTTTATATAGATAATTTTTTTTTTTTTTTTTAAATTTAATTTAATCGGGTTGTTGTGAATGATAAGAAAAATTTATATTTTTTATCAAAATTTTCAGAGCTTTTCTTAGGCAATCGATGATGATGATGATGATGATGATGATGAAAACGGTGTTTAAAAAAAAAAAATTATTAAATGACCTTGTTATAAAAATTTAGATAACAATAAAAATTTTATTTTATTTCATTTTTTTTATTCGCGCGTTGTTGTTATTGCAATAAAAAATAAAATAAAATAAAATTTTTTTACATCGATTCCTCCCTTCTATTCCTCCTCCTCCTCCCTCCTCCACACACGCTCCTGCCCCCCATACTCCACCCTCTCTCGAAGGGAGAAAAACATTATAAAAACATCATTTGTCATTGATATTTTTAACGACCATTAATAAAAATGATACTTTTTTATTATTATTATTACGTGGATGTAAAAAAAAAAAAAAAAAGTATCGTAATGCGCGTGTCAAATTTCACGCGCAAAATCGGGAAAAATTCATTCGATATAAAATTTTTTTTTTTTGTGGGGGACTTTCAAGTTTAAAAAAAAAAAAAAAAGAAAAAAAAAACACAAAAATAAAAAAATATCAATGACAATCAATGTAATGTTTTTATTTTTAAAAATTTCTATTTATTTTACGTGGGCCAACATTTTTATAATTTGAAAATAAAAAAATAGTTATCATTATTATTATTATTATTATTATTATTATTATAAATAAGTAAATATATAATTATTATTATTATTATGGGAATTGAAAGAAAATCGAAAAATTTTAATTTCGTCGTACGTATAAATAATTATTTAAATTTTTTTTTAATTTTAATTTTTTTAAACGAATTAAAATTATCATCATCATTATTATCATTAACATCATTATCATTATTATTAATATTATTATTATTATTAATATTTCAGTTTGTTGCCTTATTTATAATTTTCATCGTAAATTTTTCATTCGGATATGGTTTTATCGTTAAAAGAAGTTTCAAAGACGAATCAGTTTCTGATTTTCTTACCGAGGTAATAATAATAATAATAATAATAATATTTATTTTTTTTTTTTGTTTTAAATAATAATGATGATGATGATATTGTTAATGCAGAGGATTTGTTGGTGGAACGAAGTCTGCAAAGAAGAATTTCAAACTCAATTTAAATGCAAATGTCCAAGTTGGTCCTTTTGCAGGAGTCCTGGAAGGTATTATAATGCGTTTTGTTCGGTTGCCGAAACTGGATACATTTGGAGTCAATCTAATAAAAATTGGGGTATAAAAGTTGAGGGGGTGTAAAATATTTCATATAAAAAAATACACAATTGTTTAAACAAATTTAAAAAAAAAAACAGCAATAATTTAGCCTTACAATTTATATATATGCTCATCAATTTAATTTTAAAATTAAATAAATAATAATAATAATAATAAAATTAACATATTGTCAAAATATTAAACAAGAATCTTTTAGTAAAAAATGTACATAACGTCATCATTTAAATAGTAATAATAATAATAATAATAAAATGTTTAAATGCTGCCAAAAACAACGATAAAATTTATTATTATTATTGATGTAATTTTTTTTTTTTTTATTAAATAAAAATAAATAAATAAATAATTTTTTTAATATCAATTTGAAATTTTTTTTTATTTTTTTCCCATACAATATTTTATTATCATAACAATAACGTTTAGTTATGAAAAATATTTTTGAGAATGCGAGGAGAAAAAAAAAAACAAATTATTTATATAGGATTTCTTTTATTCCGTTTCCTTCCTACCTCCTACTTCCTACCTCCTACCTCCTACGTCCTACCTCCTATCTTTTACCTCCTACCTCATTGCAAAGAATTTGTTTTTTCTCAAAACTAAATAATTTTTTAAAAGTAAAATTAAATATTTATTTTTTTCGTATAATATTTTATTATTATCTTTAAGTTTTAAGAAACGTTTATGATAACATTTTTCTTAAAAAAAAAAAAAAAAAGAGGAAAAGAGAGGAAGAGAGAGATAGCGCGTTCGATTTGTTTTTTTTCTTCCTACATTTTTTTTTTTTTTGAATTATTAGGTGCTACGTTTATCATTTAAAACACATTATTATTATTATTATTATTACGTTGCATTCGTTTAATGTGATATCATTTTCATAACGTTTAAGGTTATTATTATTATTGATTGATATGGTGGCAATTTTTTTTTCCTTTTTTTTTTTTTTTTATTTATTTATTGAAATTTTGATTTTATTTAATAAAAAAAAAAAAATTGTATGTTTTGACTAATTGATAAGATAAAAAAAATGTAAAAAGTCAATAACTAACATCCACATTTTTATCATCCGCCATATCGTGACAGGTTTTTAAAAAAAAAAAAAAAAAAACGAAAAATATTTATTTACTTTAAAGTTAATTTACCTTTGAACGCATTTTAAATAATAATAATAATAATTTTTCAATACTATTTTTTTTAAATAATAATAACAATTGTTAATGGTTAATCACATGTTTAGTAATATTCATTTGAAAAATTTTTTAAACATAATAATAATAATAAATAATAATAAAAAAACATTCCAGTAAATAAAAATGATTCGATTTTCCCTTTCCCCCCCCCTTTTCCCCTCTCCCCACACCTTTGGAGTTAAGATTTAAGATTAGAAGAAATTTTTTTTTTTTTTTTTTTGGAAAGCCGGGGAGAGTGTAAGTGTGTGTGTGTGTGTGGGGGGGGGGGATTTTTACTCGTTCATGCTATATAAAATTTTGACTTATTACACAGTTAAATAATAATGATAATAATTTTTTTTCACTGAGTAAATAATTTAAAAAAAAAAAAAAATCGGTAGGCTTGACGGTATAATACAATAGATAAAATTTAAAAAAAAAAAAAAATTTGATTGGTTTATTGAATTATTTAAAATTATCGCATTTGATGAAAGTCAGGTCGAACGATAAGGTTTTCATTAAAAAAATTCATTTTCTTATAATATCAACAACGGATTTGAGACTATATATATATATAAGTTTGTATATTTAAATTCTAAAACGGAGTTTTCAGGGAAAATTTTTTTTTTTTTTGTTTTTTTTTTTGTGTTACAAATTATTAATAAAAAAAAAAAAAGTAATGAAAAT
>NW_002987567.1:8156-12115 GCF_000006295.1 Pediculus humanus corporis | reverse complement strand
TCAATTTTATTTAAATATAGTAAAAACGAACATTTGATGAATAGAAGTATCTGCCTGAATATCCTTTTTCCATTGTTCATTAGAAATTTTAAGTAACACTTAACACTGCAATTCTTTACCTACTATATATACTTAAACGTATAAATGTTTTTTTAAAGTAAAAATTTACCTTTTAAAAAATTACTTTTTTTTTCAGCGTTTAGTCGCAGAATACCACACTCTGTAAATGATAGAAATGTCCGCCATTTTATAATTCTTAGATGACTGTGCTTTAGTTTAGCCACTAGTCAAAAGTATTAAACAAAAAACTCAATCCTTGATTTAAAAATATAATTAAAAAGTTTTGCACAATAACTTACTTACGATAACGACTACAATTAATTTATATAAAACTATTAAACAAGAGGAAAATTTATTACGGAAAGACACAGAGGGGGCGAGAGTGGGGGGAGGGGGAGGGGTGGGGTTATAAGATTACACATCACATTTTTTCTTATTTATAATAATTCATTGATAGAAGAAATTGTTTTTTTTTTTGTCTCATTAATGGAAATTCTTACATACATTTAATAAAAAGTACACGATTATTATTATTATTATTATTATTATTTATTTAAATAATATTTTACGTCCATTGACTAGATAACTACTTATGTATATTAATAATGATGATAATAATAAACCGAAAACATTTTTTTTTTTTTGACAACTACTACAATTTAAAACAAAAAAATTGTACGGTGAAATATTATTTGATTAATGACGTAAAATATTTTATTTATTTTTATTTAAATAATAATAATAATAATAATAATAATAATTAATTAATTCGAAACAGAAAATATTATTCTAATTAATTTAATTTATTTTTTTCTAGATTTGAAATAAACCATAATAATAATAAATTTTTTTTAATATATTTATACATATTGCACTTAATATAAAAAAATAATTAAATAATTAATTTACAAAAATCTACATAATTTTAAAAAGAAAAACAAAATATATGTATTTATTTATGTATATTTTTTTATCTACTTTATTAAATACGTTAATAAATAGTAAATGCTTATAGAATATCGGCTATTAGATACATTTATTATACTACATCTAAAAGAAACTAGGTAGGATTCGATTATTAAACTTTTACCTAAAATTTTTTGATAATTAAATAAATAAAAATTATTTTTGTTTACTTTTTACATTAAATTCCCTTATTATTATTATTATCAATATCGGAAAATACAAAAAAATAAATTGAATAACAATAAATTATTTAAAAGGGAAATTAAAAATAAAAAAATTTGAAAAAAATTATTAAAAAAATTCGACGGCACTCCACAATCAATTTTTTTTACATTAATAAATAATTAATTTTTAAAGCAGACGACGAAAATTAATAAATTTATATGTATTTTAACCGTACAAAATAAATGTTGGAATGTGAAAAATAAATTATGTATTTTCTAATTAGAAAATTAATTAAATAAATATGATGTCAAATTTTCATTTTTTTCCTTTTTTCTCACCATGATTAAAAATAATACTTAAAAACTATAAAAATAAAACATTAGATTATTATTATTATTATTATTTAATAATAATAATAAAAATTTTATGAGTTATAATTACTGTGCATATAAATAAATATTTAAAATATGGCTTCAATATATATATATATCGTGTAAATATTAATAAATAAAATAATTAAATATATTTATACCAAGCAATGTCCAACGCTAAAAAAAAAAAATTAAATTAATAAGCAACTAATTTACATTTCATTAATTAATTAATTAATGATAATAATAACAGTGTTGATTGTATTTAGCGGTATTATTTAATTTACTCACACGCACTCACGCACCATCACATACATAATGTTTAAAAACTACGACGTTACAATACGAAAATCAATTTTTTTTTTATTTTTAAATTTAATAATTGGCCCATTATTAAAAATTATTTGGTTGATATGTAATTGCACTGCAATAATAATTTAAATTTTATTTTTGTTCTTAATTTTTTTTTTTATTTATTGCAAAAAAAAAAAAAAAAAGAAAATGTTTTTCTTTAAGCTCAAATAAAAAATAAAATAATAATAATAATAATAATTAATTAAAGAGCACTTTATATGATGAGAATTTTTGCACTTATTCGATTGTAATTTTATGTATGTGAACCTGAATTGATATTAAAATCATAAATTTATTTATTTATTTATTTTTTTTCAATTATACAATAAATAAACATTTTTTTTAAACAAATAAAGAACCTGATAATGTGTTATAAATAATATAACAAAAGATGTACATAAATCATTTTAAATAAGTTTAAATGTACAATCACAATAAGTGCATTTTTTCAAACACAATAAATAAATAAATAATTATTACCATGAATACATATTATTAATTTAAAAAAAAAAAATTAAATTTTTTTTTCTTTGGTTTTTTTCCTTAACTGTAGGCCCGAATTAATTATTACTAAACAAAAAATAAAAATAAATCCATATTAATTAAATAAATAAATAAAATAATAAATTAATTATAATTATTTGCAATACTATTTATAAACTTGTTGATATTATTATTAACTTATTATACCCATAATTAGTACATTAAATCTTACTATTTTATGTTACTACCATTACTAATATATATATATATATTTAAAAAAAATAATAATAATAATATTTGGGTAATATAATAAAGTTAAAAATTTTAAACGGTAATAAATTACACAGAAAATAAAAATTTATTGCCCGCATGCTTTCATATACTATTTACTAATACTCTTTTTACTGAAGTTTTTTTATTTAAACGATGGCCCCAATCATATTTTGTAATGCTCAAAAGTGCCTTAAAAGTAACAGGTGTTGTTAAAATATATAATATTTATTTAAAAATTATTTTAAATAATTATCGATAATAAATAATTCCAAACTTTCAATTAACATAATTAAATTGATTGATAGACAAAAAAAAAATTAAAGCAAATTAATAATTAATTACTTAATTTTTACTGTACTTGTAACTGACTGTATAAAATATAGTCACCTAATAAATATTAGGTGACTATGAAAATGTTTTTTATCAGAAGCATTAATTAATTAGCAGTAGTAGCATCAGCAACAATTTAAAATAAGGAAGACGCTCACTTAAAAAATAATAATAATAATAATAATAATAAAAAAAGTGTAATAATTCATTTTTCATATTAATAATGAGAATAAGAAAAAATAATTATTAATCAACTTTAAATTTTAATTTTGAACAGAAAGTACATTGTATCAATAACTTAATAAATTTTAATTAAAAAAAAAAAAAAAAATATTGTGCTGTTCCCTAATTTCAATTAATTTTCAATCAATTTTTACATTCAGTAAAAAAAAAAAAAAAAAAAAAAAATTTATGCGTTATTCAAATAATGATAATATATATATATATGCTATACCGAAAAATAATAATAACATATTTCTAATAAAAAAAAAAAAAAATTAACTTTTTGTGGCTGAACAAAAACGTTAAACAAAAAATTGACACGACGTTTTCGTAATTAATAAAAAGAAAGAAATTCAAGAAATAATAATAATAATAATAATAAAAAAAAATTTTTTTACACTATTGTAAATTCAAGAAGAATTAATCTACTAGGAAAAGTGAAAGAAGGATTATTTTTTTTGTGTAGAAAAAAGGATACTACTAAATGAGGATTTCATCGAATGTCGGTGATATTGTTCTTGGATCCGAATATTTTTATAAGTTGTTCTTCGTAATCATTTATATTCCGTTTCATTATCTGCATGCACGGCCCCAACAAACGTTCAAAAGCTTCAACATCCAAAACTGAAAATTAAATATCAAAAGGGTAAAAAAAAAATTTTTTTTTTTTTTTTTTTTTATAAAGCCATTTAATATTTAAAAGGCCATATTGAATTATATTTACATGCTAATTTG